>NC_070595.1:3002500-3045000 GCF_027409825.1 Scomber japonicus | reverse complement strand
TGTGTGTGTGTGAGTGTTTGTACACACTATACAAGTGCTGTAGTGTCGTGCATAGAGTTAGTGCATGTTGCTACTGCCTTGTGCTCTGTGTGCTAGTCTCTGCTGCACTCGTGTTTACTTTACAATTCTCTTTTGCCAAATTTCGGCGCGTAACTCCTCCCACAGTTTTGAGAAAA
The DNA here is from genome assembly GCF_027409825.1 of Scomber japonicus. Taxonomy (NCBI): domain Eukaryota; kingdom Metazoa; phylum Chordata; class Actinopteri; order Scombriformes; family Scombridae; genus Scomber; species Scomber japonicus. The sequence goes on along the minus strand of NC_070595.1, from coordinate 3,044,824 downwards.
CCCCGACAATATATACATCACAACCTGCGGCTTGATCAGGGGAGGGGTGCTATGACTTTTGGTGTTAAAATTCCAATTTTTCCCAAAGTTATTCGCAAAACAAAACAGGCATGATTCTCCATTGGAAATGAATGGGAATTTCTTTTTGAACACAAAATTTCATCTTATTTCAGAGTCACCTAGCTCTCTTATACTTGCACATAGAAATGTGATTCAAACTTTAAAACGAAGGAAAACATGTGCTCTCTTCACTAAACACTAAACTGTTTTAACATAACATGTAAACTTTTCAAACTATGAGCAGTCAAACGAGCAGTGGAAATCACTTTTTCTTCAAAGTTAGAGTGGAAGTGTCAGTTATTGACACTCTTACTGCTCAAATGCAGGCCAGGCAGGTGTGTGTGTGTGTGTGTGTGTGTGTGTGTTTGTGTGTGTGTGTTTGTGTTGTGTTAATACACATTGTATTGTGCTATCACAGAGTATATGTGAAGTGTAAAGTGATGTAGTGTAGTGCTTAGAGTTAGTGCATGTTGCTACTCTCTGCTTACATCCACTGTTACACTTGATACTGACCAGTAAGATGTTCTTAATACTGCCACAGTAAAAGTTACTTAGTGTTATATGATCAGGGTGACTTTTGAACACTGGAAATAAATCATGTACTCGTCCCGGCAGTAGCCCCGTGGCACTCAAAATTTCCCTGGAATTTTCTAGTGTTTACTTTACAATTCTCTTTTGCCATATTTCGGCGCGTAACTCGTCCCGCAGCTTTGAGAAAACCCCGACAATATATACATCAAAACGTGCGGCTCAATCGGGGGAGGGGTGCTATGACTTTTGGTGTTGAAATTCCAAAGTTTCCCAAAGTTATTCCCAAAACAAAATAGGCATGATTCTCCATTGGAAATGAATGGGAATTTCTTTTTGAACACAAAATTTCATCTTTTTTCAGAATCACCTAGCTCTCTCATACTTGCACATAGAAATGTGATTCAAACTTTAAAACGAAGGAAGACTTGTGCTCTCTTCACAACACTAAACTGTTTTTACATAGCATGTAAACTTTTCAAACTATGAGCAGTCAAACGAGGAGTGGAAATCACTTTTTCTTCAAAGTTAGAGTGGAAGTGTCAGTTATTGACACTCTTACTGCTCAAATGCAGGCCAGGCAGGTATGGTGTGTGTGTGTGTGTGTGTGTGTGTGTGTGTGTGTGTGTGTGTGTGTGTGTGTGTGTGTGTGTGCTGTAGTGTCGTGCATAGAGTTAGTGCATGTTGCTACTGCCTTGTGCTCTGTGTTCTACTCTTTGCTGTACTCGTCCCGGCAGTAGCCCCGTGGCACTCAAAATTTCCCTGGAATTTTCTAGTGTTTACTTTACAATTCTCTTTTGCCATATTTCGGCGCGTAACTCCTCCCGCAGCTTTGAGAAAAGCCCAACAATATATACATCAAAACGTGCGGCTCGATCGGGGGAGGGGTGCTATGACTTTTGGTGTTGAAATTCCAATTTTTCACAAAGTTATTCCCAAAACAAAACAGGCATAATTCTCCATTGGAAATGAATGGGAATTTCTTTTTAAACACAAAATTTCATCTTTTTTCAGAATCACCTAGCTCTCTTATACTTGCACATAGAAATGTGATTCAAACTTTAAAACGAAGGAAGACTTGTGCTCTCTTCACAACACTAAACTGTTTTTACATAACATGTAAACATTTCAAACTATGAGCAGTCAAACGAGGAGTGGAAATCAATTTTTTTTCAAAGTTAGAGTGGAAGCGTCAGTTATTGACAGTCTTACTGCTCAAATGCAGGCCAGGCAGGTATGGTGTGTGTGTGTGTGTGTGTGTCTTTGTGTGTCTTTGTGTGTGAGTGTTTGTACACACTATATTATGTGCTAATACAGGGTATGTGTGAAGCGTCAAATGCTGTAGTGTCGTGCATACAGTTAGTGCATGTTGCTACTGCCTTGTGCTCTGTGTGCTACTGTTACACTTGATACTGACCAGTAAGATGTACTTAATACTGCCACAGTAAAAGTTACTTAGTGTTATATGATCAGGGTGACTTTTGAACACTGGAAATAAATCGTGTATTCGTCCCGGCAGTAGCCCCGTGGCACTCAAAATTTCCCCGGAATTTTCTAGTGTTTACTTTACAATTCTCTTTTGCCAAATTTCGGCGCGTAACTCCTCCCACAGTTTTGAGAAAACCCCGACAATATATATATCAAAACGTGCGGCTCGATCGGGGGAGGGGTGCTATGACTTTTGGTGTTGAAATTCCAATTTTTCACAAAGTTATTCCCAAAACAAAACAGGCATGATCCTCCATTGGAAATGAATGGGAATTTCTTTTTAAACACAAAATTTCATCTTTTTTCAGAATCACCTAGCTCTCTTATACTTGCACATAGAAATGTGATTCAAACTTTAAAACATAGGAAAACTTGTGCTCTCTCCAAAACACTAAACTGTTTTAACATAACATGTAAACTTTTCAAAGTATGAGCAGTCAAACAAGGAGTGGAAATCACTTTTTTTTCAAAGTTAGAGTGGAAGCGTCAGTTATTGACAGTCTTACTGCTCAAATGCAGGCCAGGCAGGAATGTGTGTGTCTTTGTGTGTGTCTTTGTGTGTGAGTGTTTGTACACACTATGTTGTGTGCTAATACAGGGTATTTGTGAAGCGTCAAATGCTGTAGTGTCGTGCATAGGGTTAGTGCATGTTGCTACTGCCTTGTGCTCTGTGTGCTACTCTCTGCTGTATTCGTCCCGGCAGTAGCCCCGTGGCACTCAAAATTTCCCTGGAATTTTCTAGTGTTTACTTTACAATTCTCTTTTGCCATATTTCGGCGCGTAACTCGTCCCGCAGCTTTGAGAAAACCCCAACAATATATACATCAAAACGTGCGGCTCAATCGGGGGAGGGGTGCTATGACTTTTGGTGTTGAAATTCCAAAGTTTCCCAAAGTTATTCCCAAAACAAAATAGGCATGATTCTCCATTGGAAATGAATGGGAATTTCTTTTTGAACACAAAATTTCATCTTTTTTCAGAATCACCTAGCTCTCTCATACTTGCACATAGAAATGTGATTCAAACTTTAAAACGAAGGAAGACTTGTGCTCTCTTCACAACACTAAACTGTTTTTACATAGCATGTAAACTTTTCAAACTATGAGCAGTCAAACGAGGAGTGGAAATCACTTTTTCTTCAAAGTTAGAGTGGAAGTGTCAGTTATTGACACTCTTACTGCTCAAATGCAGGCCAGGCAGGTATGGTGTGTGTGTGTGTGTGTGTGTGTGTGTGCTGTAGTGTCGTGCATAGAGTTAGTGCATGTTCCTACTGCCTTGTGCTCTGTGTTCTACTCTTTGCTGTACTCGTCCCGGCAGTAGCCCCGTGGCACTCAAAATTTCCCTGGAATTTTCTAGTGTTTACTTTACAATTCTCTTTTGCCAAATTTCGGCGCGTAACTCCTCCCACAGTTTTGAGAAAACCCCAACAATATATACATCAAAACGTGCGGCTCGATCGGGGGAGGGGTGCTATGACTTTTGGTGTTGAAATTCCAATTTTTCCCAAAGTTATTCCCAAAACAAAATCGTCATGATTCTCCATAGGAAAAGAATGGGAATTTCTTTTTAAACACAAAATTTCAACTTTTTTCAGAATCACCTAGCTCTCTCATACCTGCACATAGAAATGTGATTCAAACTTTACAACGAAGGAAAGCTTGTGCTCTCTTCACAACACTAAACTGTTTTAACATAACATGTAAACTTTTCAAACTATGAGCAGTCAAACGAGGAGTGGAAATCACTTTTTCTTCAAAGTTAGAGTGGAAGTGTCAGTTATTGACACTCTTACTGCTCAAATGCAGGCCAGGCAGGTATGGTGTGTGTGTGTGTGTGTGTGTGTGTGTGTGTGTGTGTGTGTGTGTGTGTGTGTGTGTGTGTGTGTTTGTGTTGTGTTAATACACACTGTATTGTGCTATCACAGAGTATATGTGAAGTGTAAAGTGATGTAGTGTAGTGCTTAGAGTTAGTGCATGTTGCTACTCTCTGCTTACATCTACTGTTACACTTGATACTGACTAGTAAGATGTACTTAATACTGCCACAGTAAAAGTTACTTAGTGTTATATGATCAGGGTGACTTTTGAACACTGGAAATAAATCGTGTACTCGTCCCGGCAGTAGCCCCGTGGCACTCAAAATTTCCCTGGAATTTTCTAGTGTTTACTTTACAATTCTCTTTTGCCATATTTCGGCGCGTAACTCCTCCCGCAGCTTTGAGAAAACCCCAACAATATATACATCAAAACGTGCGGCTCGATCGGGGGAGGGGTGCTATGACTTTTGGTGTTGAAATTCCAATTTTTCCCAAAGTTATTCCCGAAACAAAACAGGCATAATTCTCCATTGGAAATGAATGGGAATTTCTTTTTGAACACAAAATTTCATCTTTTTTCAGAATCACCTAGCTCTCTTATACTTGCACATAGAAATGTGATTCAAACTTTAAAACGAAGGACAACTTGTTCTCTCTTCACAACACTAAACTGTTTTTCCATAACATGTAAACTTTTCAAACTATGAGCAGTCAAACGAGAAGTGGAAATCACTTTTTCTTCAAAGTTAGAGTGGAAGCATCAGTTATTGACACTCTTACTGCTCAAATGCAGGTCAGGCAGGTATGTGTGTGTGTGTGTGTGTGTGTGTGTGTGTGTCTTTGTTTGTGAGTGTTTGTACACACTATGTTGTGTGCTAATACAGGGTATGTGTGAAGCGTCAAGTGCTGTAGTGTCGTGCATAGAGTTAGTGCATGATGCTACTGCCTTGTGCTCTGTGTGCTACTCTCTGCTTACATCTACTGTTACACTTGATACTGACTAGTAAGATGTACTTAATACTGCCACAGTAAAAGTTACTTAGTGTTATATGATCAGGGTGACTTTTGAACACTGGAAATAAATTTTTTACTCGTCCTGGCAGTAGCCCCGTGGCACTCAAAATTTCCCTGGAATTTTCTAGTGTTTACTTTACAATTCTCTTTTGCCATATTTCGGCGTGTATCTCGTCCCGCAGCTTTGAGAAAACCCCAACAATATATACATCAAAACGTGCGGCTCGATCGGGGGAGGGGTGCTATGGCTTTTGGTGTTGAAATTCCTATTTTTCCCAATGTTATTCCCAAAACAAAACAGGCATGATTCTCCATTGGAAATGAATGGGAATTTCTTTTTGAACACAAAATTTCATCTGTTTTCAGAATCACCTAGCTCTCTCATACTTACAAATTGAAATGTGATTCAAACTTTAAAACAAAGGAAAACTTGTGCTCTCTTCACAACACTAAACTGTTTTTCCATAACATGTAAACTTTTCAATCTATGAGCAGTCAAACGAGGAGTGGAAATCACTTTTTCTTCAAAGTTAGAGTGGAAGTGTCAGTTATTGACACTCTTACTGCTCAAATGCAGGCCAGGCAGGTATGGTGTGTGTGTGTGTGTGTGTGTCTTTGTGTGTAAGTGTTTGTACACACTGTGTAGTGTGCTAACATTATGTGTGAAGTGTAAAGTGCTGTAGTGTAGTGATTAGAGTTAGTGCATGTTGCTACTGCCTTGTGCTCTCTGTGCTACTCTCTGCTTACATCTACTGTTACACTTGATACTGACCAGTAAGATGTACTTAATACTGCCACAGTAAAAGTTACTTAGTGTTATATGATCAGGGTGACTTTTGAACACTGGAAATAAATCGTGTACTTGTCCCGGCAGTAGCCCCGTGGCACTCACACAAAATTTCATCTTTTTTCAGAATCACCTAGCTCTCTTATACTTGCACATAGAAATGTGATTCAAACTTTAAAACGAAGGACCACTTGTTCTCTCTTCACAACACTAAACTGTTTTTCCATAACATGTAAACTTTTCAAACTATGAGCATTCAAACGAGGAGTGGAAATCACTTTTTCTTCAAAGTTAGAGTGGAAGCATCAGTTATTGACAGTCTTACTGCTCAAATGCAGGCCAGGCAGGTATGGTGTGTGTGTGTGTGTGTGTGTGTGTGTGTGTGTGTGTGTGTGTGCGTGCGTGCGTGTGTGTGTGTGCTGTGGTGTCGTGCATAGAGTTAGTGCATGTTCCTACTGCCTTGTGCTCTGTGTGCTACTCTCTGCTGTACTCGTCCCGGCAGTAGCCCCCGAGGCAACTATTAATCTTCTCCATACTTATTATTATTCTTTTTCTTCCGCCGTTTTTCGCCGCGTAACTCCTCCCACAGCTTTGAGAAAACCCCGACAATATATACATCAAAACGTACGGCTTGATCGGGAAAGAGGTGCTATGACTTTTGGTGTTGAAATTCCAAAGTTACCCAAAGTTATTCCCAAAAAACCGGGAATATTTCTCCATTGAAAATGAATGGGAATTTTTTTTTTAAAACACAAAATTTCACCTTTTTTCAGAGTCACCTAGCTCTCTCATACGTGCACGTAGAAATGTGATTCAAACTTTAAAACGGAGGAAAACTTGTCCTCTCTGGAAAAATACAAACTATTTTAACATAACATGTAAACTTTTCAAACTATGAGCAGTCAAACGAGGAGTGGAAATCACTTTTTCTTCAAAGTTAGAGTGGAAGCGGCAGTTAGCTAGAGTGTGAGAAGCAGTAAACCATAACCTTAATTTTTATTTTTAACTCGAGCTCACGGCCAAACTGTAAAAAGGAGACAAATAATTTTTTGTCAAAATGTAGACATAGGTGTTAGGATTCATAAAATGTGACTTTGACCGGCGGGATCTGCACAAAATTTAAACGGGGGGGCCGAGACTGGCGGCAATCCCTGTCTCGCTCCCCATTAAACCTAATGTAATCGTCTTCTTATTTCAAAAGAATCTCACTCTGTGTTCACACTGAGCTTACTCGCTCATTTTAAGGAATATCTGAATAAAATAAACACTGTCAGAATCTGCCGGCTTCTGTGTCTCTCACGGTGTTTTCAGTTTTTGGACAGGAGTTACGGTTTTCTCACAGTTTGCAATTGTTCGGCACCTTGTCAGAAGCCAAACTTTTTAGAATTTTGAGACATTTTTCAAGGCAGATCCTGAAATCGCCGTAGCAACCGCAGGGCCTTAGCTGACCATGGCAACCTGTTGCTGGGCAGAATCTGACCTACTTTTTTCTGATTGGCTAATTCTACCTGTCTGCCTAGTAAACTAACCTAGTTAAGCTCTCAGCAATAGTATAGGTGATGACTTTGATTGACACGTGACACTTGGTAGGGGGCCGGGTTTCAGTGAACTCAGCAGGCATGCCCACAGTGTTTGGGAGAAACAGAGACAGATTTTTACACAATTTTGAAGCCTAATTTCACATATTTGGCATTTTTTAATCATTCACATTTGGCAACAACACACCTTTCTGTGGTATGTCAAACTCAGAACACATATTTATTTATTCATACTTAAGACTAATGTTATTACCGCCCACCACATTAACATATGGAAATAGACATAAAAAAATGTAGAAATTTAGAAATACAGATGTAAAATAAATAAATAAATCAATCAATAAATAAATGTAGAACTAAATAAATAAATAAATGAATACATAAATGTGACTGTGTCAGGTCATTTGAATGGAGTGATTAATTCATTCATGTTTACTGTGGACAAAATATTGTATTGTATTGTTCTGTGTTTTAGGGCAAAACTAGAAGAAAAGTTGTTAATATTTCAGTGATCTATTTATAGTATAGTTATAGTTATATTTAAGTTTACAGGTAATATGTCTGATTTTATGTACATGTCAGTACTATCATGGTGTAGCTCTGTTCATGGGGGGGGGGGGGGGGAGAGGCAGAGGCAGAGGTCAGAGGTCAATGAGCCTGAAACCAGAGAGCTACAGGTGAGCAGACTTACAGCTCGTTGTAAGTATGTTAAATAAATAAATTCCCTCCATAAATACTCCTATCCTGTGAAATAAGGTCAGATTACATCAGTGTAACAGCATTACCTCTGAACTGACACTGGCCTCTTTATATAATGTGAAAACTGCATCTGGTCATAATAAAATCTGATTTATGAACTAACACAATATTAACAATCTTCTCATTCGAGGAGATAATTCAGGACCTGGACCTTGAGCAGTCTCATCAGCTGCTGCACTGTCTGATGAGAGACCCAAGCATGATGTTCAACCTACTGTCTTCATCACCTGGAGACCTACAGCATCACCTCACCCTGTCTTCATCACCTGGAGACCTACAGCATCACCTCACCCTGTCTTCATCACCTGGAGACCTACAGCATCACCTCACCCTGTCTTCATCACCTGGAGACCTACAGCATCACCTCAGCCTGTCTTCATCACCTGGAGACCTACAGCATCACCTCAGCCTGTCTTCATCACCTGGAGACCTACAGCATCACCTCACCCTGTCTTCATCACCTGGAGACATACATCATCACCTCGCCCTGTCTTCATCACCTGGAGACCTACAGCATCACCTCACCCTGTCTTCATCACCTGGAGACCTACATCATCACCTCACCCTGTCTTCATCACCTGGAGACCTACAGCATCACCTCACCCTGTCTTCATCACCTGGAGACCTACAGCATCACCTCACCCTGTCTTCATCACCTGGAGACATACAGCATCACCTCACCCTGTCCAGGGTCAGCCAGCCTGGTGTTTCTGCCATGTAAACTTTTCAAACTATGAGCAGTCAAACGAGGAGTGGAAATCACTTTTTCTTCAAAGTTAGAGTGGAAGCATGAGTTATTGACACTCTTACTGCTCAAATGTAGACCAGGCAGGTGTGTGTGTGTGTGTGTGTGTGTGTCTTTGTGTGTGAGTGTTTGTACACACTATGTTGTGTGCTAATACAGGGTATGTGTGAAGCGTCAAGTGCTGTAGTGTGTGTGTGTGTGTGTGTGTGCTGTAGTGTCGTGCATAGAGTTAGTGCATGTTGCTACTGCCTTGTGCTCTGTGTGCTACTCTCTGCTGTACTCGTCCCGGCAGTAGCCCCGTGGCACTCAAAATTTCCCTGGAATTTTCTAGTGTTTACTTTATAATTCTCTTTTGCCATATTTCGGCGCGTAACTCGTCCCGCAGCTTTGAGAAAACCCCGACAATATATACATCAAAACGTGCGGCTCGATCGGGGGACGGGTGCTATGACTTTTGGTGTTGAAATTCCAATTTTTCCCAAAGTTATTCCCAAAACAAAACAGGCATAATTCTCCATTGGAAATGAATGGGAATTTCTTTTTGAACACAAAATTTCATCTTTTTTCAGAATCACTTAGCTCTCTTATACTTGCACATAGAAATGTGATTCAAACTTTAAAACGAAGGAAAACTTGTGCTCTCTTCACAACACTAAACTGTTTTTACATAACATGTAAACTTTTCAAACTATGAGCATTCAAACAAGGAGTGGAAATCACTTTTTCTTCAAAGTTAGAGTGGAAGCATTAGTTATTGACACTCTTACTGCTCAAATGCAGGCCAGGCAGGTGTGTGTGTGTGTGTGTGTGTGTGTGTGTGTGTGTGTGTGTGTTTTGTACACACTATGTAGTGTGCTAACATTATATGTGAAGTGTAAAGTGCTGTAGTGTCGTGCATAGAGTTAGTGCATGTTGCTACTGCCTTGTGCTCTGTGTGCTACTCTCTGCTGTACTCGTCCCGGCAGTAGCCCCGTGGCACTCAAAATTTCCCTGGAATTTTCTAGTGTTTACTTTACAATTCTCTTTTGCCATATTTCGGCGCGTAACTCGTCCCGCAGCTTTGAGAAAACCCCAACAATATATACATCAAAACGTGCGGCTCAATCGGGGGAGGGGTGCTATGACTTTTGGTGTTGAAATTCCAAAGTTTCCCAAAGTTATTCCCAAAACAAAATAGGCATGATTCTCCATTGGAAATGAATGGGAATTTCTTTTTGAACACAAAATTTCATCTTTTTTCAGAATCACCTAGCTCTCTCATACTTGCACATAGAAATGTGATTCAAACTTTAAAACGAAGGAAGACTTGTGCTCTCTTCACAACACTAAACTGTTTTTACATAGCATGTAAACTTTTCAAACTATGAGCAGTCAAACGAGGAGTGGAAATCACTTTTTCTTCAAAGTTAGAGTGGAAGTGTCAGTTATTGACACTCTTACTGCTCAAATGCAGGCCAGGCAGGTATGGTGTGTGTGTGTGTGTGTGTGTGTGTGTGCTGTAGTGTCGTGCATAGAGTTAGTGCATGTTCCTACTGCCTTGTGCTCTGTGTTCTACTCTTTGCTGTACTCGTCCCGGCAGTAGCCCCGTGGCACTCAAAATTTCCCTGGAATTTTCTAGTTCTTTTTCTTCTTCCGCCGTTTTTCGGCGCGTAACTCCTCCCACAGCTTTGAGAAAACCCCGACAATATATACATCAAAACGTGCGGCTCGATCGGGGGATGGGTGCTATGACTTTTGGTGTTGAAATTCCAAAGTTTCCCAAAGTTATTCCCAAAAAAACGGGAATATTTCTCCATTGAAAATGAATGGGAATTTTTTTTTTAAAAACACAAAATTTCACCTTTTTTAAGAGTCACCTAGCTCTCTCATACGTGCACGTAGAAACATGATTTAAACTTTTAAACGGAGGAAAACTTGTCCTCTCTGGAAAAATACAAACTATTTTTACATAACATGTAAACTTTTCAAACTATGAGCAGTCAAACGAGGAGTGGAAATCACTTTTTCTTCAAAGTTAGAGTGGAAGCGGCAGTTATTGACAGTCTTACTACTCAAATGCAGGCCAGGCAGGTGTGTGTGTGTGTGTGTGTCTTTGTGTGTGAGTGTTTATACACACTGTGTAGTGTGCTAACATTATATGTGAAGCATAAAGTGCTGTAGTGTGGTGCTTAGAGTTAGTGCATGTTGCTACTGCCTTGTGCTCTGTGTGCTACTCTCTGCTTACATCTACTGTTACACTTGATACTGACCAGTAAGATGTACTTAATACTGCCACAGTAAAAGTTACTTAATGTTATATGATCAGGGTGACTTTTGAACACTGGAAATAAATCGTGTACTCATCCCGGCAGTAGCCCCGTGGCACTCAAAATTTCCCTGGAATTTTCTAGTGTTTACTTTACAATTCTCTTTTGCCAAATTTCGGCGCGTAACTACTCCCGCAGCTTTGAGAAAACCCCAACAATATATACATCAAAACGTGCGGCTCCATCGGGGGAGGGGTGCTATGACTTTTGGTGTTGAAATTCCAATTTTTCCCAAAGTTATTCCCAAAACAAAACAGGCATAATTCTCCATTGGAAATGAATGGGAATTTCTTTGTGAACACAAAATTTCATCTTTTTTCAGAATCACCTAGCTCTCTTATACTTGCACATAGAAATGTGATTCAAACTTTAAAACGAAGGAAAACTTGTGCTCTCTTCACAACACTAAACTGTTTTAACATAACATGTAAACTTTTCAAAGTATGAGCAGTCAAACGAGGAGTGGAAATCACTTTTTCTTCAAAGTTAGAGTGGAAGCGTCAGTTATTGACACTCTTACTGCTCAAATGCAGGCCAGGAAGGTGTTTGTGTGTGTGTGTGTGTCTGTGTGTGTCTTTGTGTGTGAGTGTTTGTACACACTATATTATGTGCTAATACAGGGTATGTGTGAAGCGTCAAATGCTGTAGTGTCGTGCATAGAGTTAGTGCATGTTGTTACTGCCTTGTGCTGTGTGTGCTTCTCTCTGCTGTACTTGTCCCGGCAGTAGCCCCGTGGCACTCAAAATTTCCCTGGAATTTTCTAGTTAGTGCCACGGGGTTCAAGCCCCGAGGCATTCCACTCCAGAAGCTGGAGAGGAATGCCTCGGGGCTTGAACCCCGAGGCAACTATTAATCTTCTCCATACTTAATATTATTTTTTTTCTTTTTATTCTTCCGCCGTTTTTCGGCGCGTAACTCCTCCCACAGTTTTGAGAAAACCCCGACAATATATACATCAAAACGTGCGGCTCGATCGGGGGAGGGGTGCTATGACTTTTGGTGTTGAAATTCCAAAGTTTCCCAAAGTTATTCCCAAAAAACCGGGAATATTTCTCCATTGGAAATGAATGGGAATTTTTTTTTAAAACCACAAAAATTCACCTTTTTTCAGAGTCACCTAGCTCTCTCATACGTGCACGTAGAAACATGATTTAAACTTTTAAACGGAGGAAAACTTGTTCTCTCTGGAAAAATACAAACTATTTTAACATAACATGTAAACTTTTCAAACTATGAGCAGTCAAATGAGGAGTGGAAATCACTTTTTCGTCAAAGTTAGAGTGGAAGCGGCAGTTAGCTAGAGTGTGAGAAGCAGTAAACCATAACCTTAATTTTTATTTTTAACTTGAGCTCACGGCCAAACCGTAAACAGCAGACAAATAATTTTTGGTCAAAATATAGACATAGGTGTTGGGATTCATAAAATGTGAAGTTGACAGGCGGGGTCTGCACAAAATTTAAACGGGGGGGCCGAGACCGGCGGCAATCCCTGTCTCGCTCCCCATTAAACCTAATGTAATCGTCTTCTCTTTTCAAATGAATCTCACTCTGTGTTCGCACTGAGCTTACTCGCTCATTTTAAGGAATATCTGAATAAAATAAACACTGTCAGAATCTGCCGGCTTCTGTGTCTCTCACGGTGTTTTCGGTTTTTGGACAGGAGTTACGGTTTTCTCACAGTTTGCAATTGTTCGGAACCTTGTCAGAAGCCAAACTTTTTAGAATTCTGAGACTTTTTTCAAGGCAGAGCCTGAAATCGCCGTAGCAACCGCAGGGCCTTAGCTGACCTTAGCAACCTGTTGCTGGGCAGAATCTGACCTACTTTTTTGTGATTGGCTAAACTGATCTACCTTTTTGTGATTGGCCAATTCTTCCTGTCTGTCTGTTTTGCCAGTTAACTGAGGTAGCAGCCGAGCTAGTATTGATACTCTCTCTCTATATATACATATGAATTATACTGACAGTCTTACTGCTCAAATGCAGGCTGGTGTGTGTGTGTGTGTGTGTGTGTGTGTGTGTGTGTGTGTGTGTGTGTGTGTGTGTGTATGTGTACACACTGTGTTGTAGTGCTTAGAGTTAGTGCATGTTGCTACTGCCTTGTGCTCTGTGTGCTACTCTCTGCTTACATCTACTGTTACACTTGATACTGACTAGTAAGATGTACTTAATACTGCCACAGTAAAAGTTACTTAGTGTTATATGATTACTTTACAATTCTCTTTTGCCAAATTTCGGCGCGTAACTCCTCCCACAGCTTTGAGAAAACCCCGACAATATATACATCAAAACGTGCGGCTCGATCGGGGGAGGGGTGCTATGACTTTTGGTGTTGAAATTCCTATTTTTCCCAAAGTTATTCCCAAAACAAAATAGGCATAATTCTCCATTGGAAATGAATGGGAATTTCTTTTTAATCACAAAATTTCATCTTTTTTCAGAGTCACCTAGCTCTCTTATACTTGCACATAGAAATGTGATTCAAACTTTAAAACGAAGGAAAACTTGTGCTCTCTTCACAACACTAAACTGTTTTAACATAACATTTAAACTTTTCAAACTATGAGCAGTCAAACGAGGAGTGGAAATCACTTTTTCTTCAAAGTTAGAGTGGAAGCGGCAGTTGTTGACAGTCTTACTGCTCAAATGCAGGCCAGGCAGGTGTGTGTTTGTGTGTGTGTGTGCGTGTGTGTGTGTGTGCTGTAGTGTTGTGCATAGAGTTAGTGCATGTTCATACTGCCTTGTGCTCTGTGTGCTACTCTCTGCTGTACTCGTCCCGGCAGTAGCCCCGTGGCACTCAAAATTTCCCTGGAATTTTCTAGTGTTTACTTTACAATTCTCTTTTGCCATATTTCGGCGCGTAACTCCTCCCACAGCTTTGAGAAAACCCTGACAATATATACATCAAAACGTGCGGCTCGATCGGGGGAGGGGTGCTATGACTTTTGGTGTTGAAATTCCTATTTTTTCCAAAGTTATTCCCAAAACAACACAGGCATAATCCTCCATTGGAAATGAATGGGATTTTTTTTTTAAACACAAAATTTCATCTTTTTTCAGAAGCACCTAGCTCTCTCATACTTGCACATAGAAATGTGATTCAAACTTTAAAACAAAGGAAAACTTGTGCTCTCTTCACAACACTAAACTGTTTTAACATAACATGTAAACTTTTAAAAGTATGATCAGTCAAACGAGGAGTGGAAGTCAATTTTTCTTGAAAGTTAGAGTGGAATCATCAGTTATTGACACTCTTACTGCTCAAATGCAGGCCAGGCAGGTGTGTGTGTGTGTGTGTGTGTGTGTGTGAGTGTGTGTGTGTGTGTGTGTGTGTGTGTGTGTGTGTGTCTTTGTACACACTATGTTGTGTGCTAATACAGGGTATGTGTGAAGCGTCAAGTGCTGTAGTGTCGTGCATAGAGTTAGTGCATGTTCCTACTCTCTGCTGTACTCGTCCCGGCAGTAGCCCCGTGGCACTCAAAATTTCCCTGGAATTTTCTAGTGTTTACTTTACAATTCTCTTTTGCCATATTTCGGCGCGTAACTCGTCCCGCAGCTTTGAGAAAACCCCAACAATATATACATCAAAACGTGCGGCTCGATCGGGGGAGGGGTGCTATGACTTTTGGTGTTGAAATTCCAATTTTTCCCAAAGTTATTCCCAAAACAAAACAGGCATAATTCTCCATTGGAAATGAATGGGAATTTCTTTTTGAACACAAAATTTCATCTTTTTTCAGAGTCACCTAGCTCTCTCATACTTGCACATGGAAATGTGATTCAAACTTTAAAACGAAGGACAACTTGTTCTCTCTCCACAACACTAAACTGTTTTTCCATAACATGTAAACTTTTCAAACTATGAGCATTCAAACGAGGAGTGGAAATCACTTTTTCTTCAAAGTTAGAGTGGAAGCGGCAGTTATTGACAGTCTTACTACTCAAATGCAGGCCAGGCAGGTGTGTGTGTGTGTGTGTGTGTGTGTGTGTGTGTTTGTATACACTATGTTGTGTGCTAATACAGGGTATGTGTGAAGCGTCAAGTGCTGTAGTGTAGTGCTTAGGGTTAGTGCATGTTGCTACTGCCTTGTGCTCTGTGTGCTACTCTCTGCTTACATCTACTGTTACACTTGATACTGACCAAGTAAGATGTACTTAATACTGCCACAGTAAAAGTTACTTAGTGTTATATGATCAGGGTGACTTTTGAACACTGGAAATAAATCGTGTACTCGTCCAGGCAGTAGCCCCATGTAACTCAAAATTTCCCTGGAATTTTCTAGTTAGTGCCACGGGGTTCTAGCCCCGAGGCAACTATTAATCTTCTCCATACTTAATATTATTATTAGTGCCACGGGGTTCTAGCTCCGAGCCACTCCTCTCCAGCTTCTGGAGTGGAGTGGCTCGGGGCGAAGCCCCGAGGCAACTATTAATCTTCTCCATACTTATTATTCCGCATTATTCTTCCGCCGTTTTTTGGCGCGTAACTCCTCCCGCAGCTTTGAGAAAACCCCGACAATATATACATCAAAACGTGCGGCTCGATCGGGGGAGGGGTGCTATGACTTTTGGTGTTGAAATTCCAAAGTTTCCCAAAGTTATTCCCAAAAAACCAGGAGACTTCTCCATTGGAAATGAATGGGAATTTTTTGAAAAACCCCAAAAATTTCACCTTTTTTCACCTTTTTTCAGAGTCACCTAGCTCTCTCATACATGCATGTAAAAACGTGATTCAAACTTTAAAATGGAGGAAAACAGTTTTTCCATAACATATAAACTTTTCAAACTATGAGCAGTCAAACGAGGAGTGGAAATCACTTTTTCGTCAAAGTTAGAGTGGAAGCAGCAGTTAGCTAGAGTGTGAGAAGCAGTAAACCATAACCTTAATTTTTATTTTTAACTCGAGCTCACGGCCAAACCGTAAAAAGGAGACAAATAATTTTTTGTCAAAATGTAGACATAGGTGTTGGGATTCATATTGGCTAATTCTACCTGTCTGTCTGTTTTGCCAGTTAACTGAGGTATCAGCCGAGCTAGTATTGATACTCTCTCTCTATATATACATATGAATTATACTGACAGTCTTACTGCTCAAATGCAGGCTGGTGTGTGTGTGTGTGTGTGTGTGTGTGTGTGTGTGTGTGTGTGTACACACTGTGTTGTAGTGCTTAGAGTTAGTGCATGTTGCTACTGCCTTGTGCTCTGTGTGCTACTCTCTGCTTACATCTACTGTTACACTTGATACTGACCAGTAAGATGTACTTAATACTGCCACAGTAAAAGTTGCTTAGTGTTATATGATCAGGGTGACTTTTGAACACTGGAAATAAATCGTGTACTCGTCCCGGCAGTAGCCCCGTGGCACTCAAAATTTCCCTGGAATTTTCTAGTGTTTACTTTACAATTCTCTTTTGCCATATTTCGGCGTGTAACTCCTCCCGCAGCTTTGAGAAAACCCCAACAATATATACATCAAAACATGCGGCTTGATCGGGGGTTGGGTGCTATGACTTTTGGTGTTGAAATTCCTATTTTTCCCAAAGTTATTCCCAAAACAAAATAGGCATGATTCTCCATTGGAAATGAATGGGAATTTATTTTTGAACACAAAATTTCATCTTTTTTCGAAATCAACTAGCTCTCTCATACCTGCACATAGAAATGTGATTCAAACTTTAAAACGAAGGAAAACTTGTGCTCTCTTCACAACATTAAACTGTTTTAACATAACATGTAAACTTTTAAAAGTATGAGCAGTCAAACGAGGAGTGGAAATCACTTTTTCTTGAACGTTAGAGTGGAAGTGTCAGTTATTGACACTCTTACTGCTCAAATGCAGGCCAGGCAGGTATGTGTGTGTGTGTGTGTCTGTGTGTGTGTGTGTGAGTGTTTGTACACACTATAGAAGGGCTGTAGTGTCGTGCATAGAGTTAGTGCATGTTGCTACTGCCTTGTGCTCTGTGTGCTAGTCTCTGCTGCACTCGTGTTTACTTTACAATTCTCTTTTGCCAAATTTCGGCGCGTAACTCCTCCCACAGTTTTGAGAAAACCCCGACAATATATACATCAAAACCTGCGGCTTGATCAGGGGAGGGGTGCTATGACTTTTGGTGTTAAAATTCCAACTTTTCCCAAAGTTATTCCCAAAACAAAACAGGCATGATTCTCCATTGGAAATGAATGGGAATTTCTTTTTGAACACAAAATTTCATCTTTTTTCAGAGTCACCTAGCTCTCTTATACCTGCACATAGAAATTCAAACTTTAAAACGAAGGAAAACATGTGCTCTCTTCACAACACTAAACTGTTTTAACATAACATGTAAACTTTTCAAACTATGAGCAGTCAAACGAGGAGTGGAAATCACTTTTTCTTCAAAGTTAGAGTGGAAGTGTCAGTTATTGACACTTACTGCTCAAATGCAGGCCAGGCAGGTGTGTGTTTGTGTGTGTGTGTGCGTGTGTGTGTGTGTGCTGTAGTGTCGTGCATAGAGTTAGTGCATGTTCCTACTGCCTTGTGCTCTGTGTGCTACTCTCTGCTGTACTCGTCCCGGCAGTAGCCCCGTGGCACTCAAAATTTCACTGGAATTTTCTAGTGTTTACTTTACAATTCTCTTTTGCCATATTTCGGCGCGTAACTCGTCCCGCAGCTTTGAGAAAACCCCAACAATATAAACATCAAAACGTGCGGCTCGATCGGGGGAGGGGTGCTATGACTTTTGGTGTTGAAATTCCAATTTTTCCCAAAGTTATTCCCAAAACAAAACAGACATAATTCTCCATTGGAAATGAATGGGAATTTCTTTTTGAACACAAAATTTCATCTTTTTTCAGAGTCACCTAGCTCTCTTATACTTGCACATGGAAATGTGATTCAAACTTTAAAACGAAGGACAACTTGTTCTCTCTTCACAACACTAAACTGTTTTAACATAACATGTAAACTTTTCAAACTATGAGCAGTCAAACAAGGAGTGGAAATCACTTTTTCTTCAAAGTTAGAGTGGAAGTGTCAGTTATTGACACTCTTACTGCTCAAATGCAGGCCAGGCAGGTGTGTGTGTGTGTGTGTGTGTGTGTGTGTGTGTGTGTGTGTGTGTGTGTGTGTGTGTGTTGTGTTGTGTTAATACACACTGTATTGTGCTATCACAGAGTATATGTGAAGTGTAAAGTGATGTAGTGTAGTGCTTAGAGTTAGTGCATGTTGCTACTCTCTGCTTACATCTACTGTTACACTTGATACTGACTAGTAAGATGTACTTAATACTGCCACAGTAAAAGTTACTTAGTGTTATATGATCAGGGTGACTTTTGAACACTGGAAATAAATCGTGTACTCGTCCCGGCAGTAGCCCCGTGGCACTCAAAATTTCCCTGGAATTTTCTAGTTATTCTTATTCTTCTTCCGCCGTTTTTCGGCGCGTAACTCCTCCCGCAGCTTTGAGAAAACCCCGACAATATATACATCAAAACGTGCGGCTCGATCGGGGGATGGGGGCTATGACTTTTGGTGTTGAAATTCCAAAGTTTCCCAAAGTTATTCCCAAAAAACCGGGAATATTTCTCCATTGAAAATGAATGGGATTTTTTTTTTAAAAACACAAAATTTCACCTTTTTTCAGAGTCACCTAGCTCTCTCATACGTGCACGTAGAAACATGATTTAAACTTTTAAACAGAGGAAAACTTGTTCTCTCTGGAAAAATACAAACTATTTTAACATAACATGTAAACTTTTCAAACTATGAGCAGTCAAACGAGGAGTGGAAATCACTTTTTCTTCAAAGTTAGAGTGGAAGCGGCAGTTAGCTAGAGTGTGAGAAGCAGTAAACCATAACCTTAATTTTTATTTTTAACTCGAGCTCACGGCCAAACCGTAAAAAGGAGACAAATAATTTTTTGTCAAAATGTAGACATAGGTGTTGGGATTCATAAAATGTGACTTTGACAGGCGGGATCTGCACAAAATTTAAACGGGGGGGCCGAGACCGGCGGCAATACCTGTCTCGCTCCCCATTAAACCTAATGTAATCGTCTTCTTATTTCAAAAGAATCTCACTCTGTGTTCGCACTGAGCTTACTCGCTCATTTTAAGGAATATGTGAATAAAATAAACACTGTCAGAATCTTCCGGCTTCTGTGTCTCTCACGGTGTTTTCGGTTTTTGGACAGGAGTTACGGTTTTCTCACAGTTTGCAATTGTTCGGGACCTTGTCAGAAGCCAAATCCTTTAGAATTTTGAGACATTTTTCAAGGCAGATCCTGAAATCGCCGTAGCAACCGCAGGGCCTTAGCTGACCTTGGCAACCTGTTGCTGGGCAGAATCTGACCTACTTTTTTGTGATTGGCTAAACTGATCTACCTTTTTGTGATTGGCTAATTCTACCTGTCTGTCTGTTTTGCCAGTTAACTGGGGTAGCAGCCGAGCTAGTATTGATACTCTCTCTCTATATATACATATGAATTATACCAAAGTCCTTCTAAGGCAAGTCATCTCACTCGGCGGCAAAATTGGCCACGCCTCCGGGCAGCTATTTGGCCATAGGAAGACCAACCGGCTATCTAAATGAATAGGGAGAGAGCTGTATCTCCATTTTCCGAGGTCTAAGGGACATAAAAAACATATGTTTTGAAATCACGATGAAAATCAAACTATAATCGCTGAAAGGGTTTGATGGTTTGGTATCAAATTAACGTTTTAAAAGCCTTTTTCCTTACAGGCATCTTGAACTGCGCATGCGCAATACTTCACGACAGTCTTCATTTACGGCAGGCACTGACAGCAAGACGTCATCTTACGCTCACAGCAGAGACAGGAGTTTGCTCACAGTCAACTTTCCCAGATCATGCCACAATTTTGGATAAAGCATTACAAAATATATGTACACAAAGTAGTATAAACTGCTGATCATGTGTTTTAAAATGTCGCTGTTGAAAATTACTTCCAAGTGTCGCAAAAACGTGACCGCGTAGGACCAGCAAAATGATTGGAGCAACGGCACCAGAAGAGGCGGGACATGTGCAAACACCGGCCATCTTGGCGTTACGTAGTTTCCCTATGCATTTCAATGGGAGTGATATGTCTCCTCTTATTATAATGTCTCTGATTATACTGACAGTCTTACTGCTCAAATGCAGGCTGGTGTGTGTGTGTGTGTGTGTGTGTGTGTGTGTATGTGTACACACTGTGTTGTAGTGCTTAGAGTTAGTGCATGTTGCTACTGCCTTGTGCTCTGTGTGCTACTCTCTGCTTACATCTACTGTTACACTTGATACTGACTAGTAAGATGTACTTAATACTGCCACAGTAAAAGTTACTTAGTGTTATATGATTACTTTACAATTCTCTTTTGCCAAATTTCGGCGCGTAACTCCTCCCACAGCTTTGAGAAAACCCCGACAATATATACATCAAAACGTGCGGCTCGATCGGGGGAGGGGTGCTATGACTTTTGGTGTTGAAATTCCTATTTTTCCCAAAGTTATTCCCAAAACAAAATAGGCATAATTCTCCATTGGAAATGAATGGGAATTTCTTTTTAATCACAAAATTTCATCTTTTTTCAGAGTCACCTAGCTCTCTTATACTTGCACATAGAAATGTGATTCAAACTTTAAAACGAAGGAAAACTTGTGCTCTCTTCACAACACTAAACTGTTTTAACATAACATTTAAACTTTTCAAACTATGAGCAGTCAAACGAGGAGTGGAAATCACTTTTTCTTCAAAGTTAGAGTGGAAGCGGCAGTTATTGACAGTCTTACTGCTCAAATGCAGGCCAGGCAGGTATGGTGTGTGTGTGTGTGTGTGTGTGTGTGTGTGTGTGTGTGTGTGTGCTGTAGTGTCATGCATAGAGTCAGTGCATGTTGCTACTGCCTTGTGCTCTGTGTGCTACTCTCTGCTTACATCTACTGTTACACTTGATACTGACTAGTAAGATGTACTTAATACTGCCACAGTACAAGTTACTTAGTGTTATATGATCAGGGTGACTTTTGAACACTGGAAATAAATCGTGTATTCGTCCCGGCAGTAGCCCCGTGGCACTCAAAATTTCCCTGGAATTTTCTAGTGTTTACTTTACAATTCTCTTTTGCCATATTTCGGCGCGTAACTCCTCCCACAGTTTTGAGAAAACCCCAACAATATATACATCAAAACGTGCGGCTCGATCGGGGGAGGGGTGCTATGACTTTTGGTGTTGAAATTCCAATTTTTCCCAAAGTTATTCCCGAAACAAAACAGGCATAATTCTCCATTGGGAATGAATGGGAATTTCTTTTTGAACACAAAATTTCATCTTTTTTCAGAGTCACCTAGCTCTCTTATACTTGCACATAGAAATGTGATTCAAACTTTAAAACGAAGGAAAACTTGTGCTCTCTCCAAAACACTAAACTGTTTTTACATAACATATAAACTTTTCAAACTATGAGCAGTCAAACGAGGAGTGGAAATCACTTTTTTTTCAATGTTAGAGTGGAAGCGTCAGTTATTGACACTCTTACTGCTCAAATGCAGGCCAGGCAGGTATGGTGTGTGTGTGTGTGTGTGTGTGTGTGTGTGTGTGTGTGTGTGTGTGTGTGTGTGTGTGTGTGTGTGTGTGTGCTGTAGTGTCATGCATAGAGTTAGTGCATGTTCCTACTGCCTTGTGCTCTGTGTGCTACTCTCTGCTGTACTCGTCCCGGCAGTAGCCCCGTGGCACTCAAAATTTCCCTGGAATTTTCTAGTTAGTGCCACGGGGTTTTAGCCCAGAGGCAACTATTAATCTTCTCCATACTTATTATTTTACTTCTTCCGCCGTTTTTCGGCGCGTAACTCCTCCCGCAGCTTTGAGAAAACCCCGACAATATATACATCAAAACGTGCGGCTCGATCGGGGGAGGGGTGCTATGACTTTTGGTGTTGAAATTCCAAAGTTTCCCAAAGTTATTCCCAAAAAACCGGGAGATTTCTCCATTGGAAATGAATGGGAATTTTTTGAAAAACCCCAAAAATTTCACCTTTTTTCACCTTTTTTCAGAGTCACGTAGCTCGCTCATACGTGCACGTAGAAACTTGATTAAAACTTCAAAACGGAGGAAAACTTGTCCTCTCTGGAAAAATACCAAACTGTTTTGACATAACATGTAAACTTTTCAAACTATGAGCAGTCAAACGAGGAGTGGAAATCACTTTTTCGTCAAAGTTAGAGTGGAAGCATCAGTTATTGACACTCTTACTGCTCAAATGCAGGCTAGGCAGGTGTGTGTGTGTGTGTGTGTGTGTGTGTGTGTGTGTGTGTGTGTGGGTCTTTGTACACACTATGTTGTGTGCTAATACAGGGTATGTGTGAAGCGTAAAGTGCTGTAGTGTTGTGCATAGAGTTAGTGCATGTTCCTACTCTCTGCTGTACTCGTCCCGGCAGCAACCCCGTGGCACTCAAAATTTCCCTGGAATTTTCTAGTTAGTGCCACGGGGTTCTAGCTCCGAGGCCTTCCACTCCAGAAGCTGGAGAGGAAGGCCTCGGGGCGCAGCCCCGAGGCAACTATTAATCTTCTCCATACTTATTCTTACATCTTCTTCCGCCGTTTTTCGGCGCGTAACTCCTCCCGCAGCTTTGAGAAAACCCCGACAATATATACATCAAAACGTGCGGCTCGATCGGGGGATGGGTGCTATGACTTTTGGTGTTGAAATTCCAAAGTTTCCCAAAGTTATTCCCAAAAAACCGGGAGATTTCTCCATTGGAAATGAATGGGAATTTTTTGAAAAACCCCAAAAATTTCACCTTTTTTCACCTTTTTTCAGAGTCACGTAGCTCGCTCATACGTGCACGTAGAAACGTGATTAAAACTTTAAAACGGAGGAAAACTTGTCCTCTCTGGAAAAATACCGAACTGTTTTTACATAAAATGTAAAATTTTCAAACTATGAGCAGTCAAACGAGGAGTGGAAATCACTTTTTCGTCAAAGTTAGAGTGGAAGCGGCAGTTAGCTAGAGTGTGAGAAGCAGTAATGCATAACCTTCATTTTTATTTTTAACTCGAGCTCACGGCCAAACCGTAAAAAGAAGACAAATAATTTTTTGTCAAAATATAGACATAGGTGTTGGGATTCATAAAATGTGACTTTGACAGGCGGGGTCTGCACACAATTCAAACGGGGGGTCCGAGACCGGCGGCAATATCTGTCTCGCTGCCCATTAAACCTAATGTAATCGTCATCTTTTTTCAAAAGAATCTCACTCTGTGTTCACACTGAGCTTACTCGCTCATTTTAAGGAATATCTGAATAAAATAAACACTGTCAGAATCTGCCGGCTTCTGTGTCTCTCACGGTGTTTTCGGTTTTTGGACAGGAGTTACGGTTTTCTCACAGTTTACAATTGTTCGGAACCTTGTCAGAAGCCAAATTCTTAGAATTTTGAGACATTTTTCAAGGCAGATCCTGAAATCGCCGTAGCAACCGCAGGGCCTTAGCTGACAATGGCAACCTGTTGCTGGGCAGAAACTGACCTACTTTTTTGTGATTGGCTGAACTGACCTACCTTTTTGTGATTGGCTAATTCTACCTGTCTGTCTGTTTTACCAGTTAACTGAGGTAGCGGCCGAGCTAGTATTGATACTCTCTCTATATATACATATGAATTATACTGACAGTCTTACTGCTCAAATGCAGGCTGGTGTGTGTGTGTGTGTGCGTGCCTGCGTGTGTGTGTGTGAGTACATACTGTGTTGTAGTGCTTAGTTAGTGCATGTTGCTACTGCCTTGTGCTCTGTGTGCTACTCTCTGCTTACATCTACTGTTACACTTGATACTGACCAGTAAGATGTTCTTAATACTGCCACAGTAAAAGTTACTTAGTGTTATATGATCAGGGTGACTTTTGAACACTGGAAATAAATTGTGTACTCGTCCCGGCAGTAGCCCCGTGGCACTCAAAATTTCCCTGGAATTTTCTAGTGTTTACTTTACAATTCTCTTTTGCCATATTTCGGCGCGTAACTCCTCCCACAGTTTTGAGAAAACCCCAACAATATATACATCAAAACGTGCGGCTCGATCGGGGGAGGGGTGCTATGACTTTTGGTGTTGAAATTCCTATTTTTCCCAAAGTTATTCCCAAAACAACACAGGCATAATCCTCCATTGGAAATGAATGGGAATTTCTTTTTAAACACAAAATTTCATCTTTTTTCAGAGTCACCTAGCTCTCTTATACTTACACATAGAAATTTGATTCAAACTTTAAAACGAAGGAAAACTTGTTCTCTTCTCACAACACTAAACTGTTTTAACATAACATGTAAACTTTTAAAAGTATGATCAGTCAAACGAGGAGTGGAAGTCAATTTTTCTTGAAAGTTAGAGTGGAAGCATCAGTTATTGACACTCTTACTGCTCAAATGCAGGCCAGGCAGGTGTGTGTGTGTGTGTGTGTGTGTGTGTGTGTGTGTCTCAAAATCCTTTAGAATTTTGAGACATTTTTCAAGGTAGATCCTGAAATCGCTGTAGCAACCGTAGAACCTTAGCTGACCTTGGCAACCTGTTGCTGGGCAGAATCTGACCTACTTTATTGTGATTGGCTAAACTGATCTACCTTTTTGTGATTGGCTAATTCTACCTGTCTGTCTGTTTTGCCAGTTAACTGAGCTCGTATTGATACTCTCTCTCTATATATATACATATGAATTATATTGACACTCTTACTGCTCAAATGCTGGCTTGTGTGTGTGTGTGTGTGTGTGTGTGTGTGTGTGTGTGTGTGTGTGTGTGTGTGTGTGCTGTAGTGTCGTGCATAGAGTTAGTGCATGTTCATACTGCCTTGTGCTCTGTGTGCTACTCTCTGCTGTACTGCGTAGTTTTTTGAAAACCCCCAAAAATTTCACCTTTTTTCACCTTTTTTCAGAGTCACGTAGCTCGCTCATATGTGCACGTAGAAACGTGATTAAAACTTCAAAACGGAGGAAAACTTGTCCTCTCTGGAAAAATACCAAACTGTTTTGACATAACATGTAAACTTTTCAAACTATGAGCAGTCAAACGAGGAGTGGAAAACACTTTTTCGTCAAAGTTAGAGTGGAAGCAGCAGTTAGCTAGAGTGTGAGAAGCAGTAAACCATAACCTTAATTTTTATTTTTAACTCGAGCTCACGGCCAAACCGTAAAAAGGAGACACATAATTTTTGGTCAAAATATAGACATAGGTGTTGGGATTCATAAAATGTGACTTTGACCGGCGGGATCTGCACAAAATTTAAACAGGGGGGCCGAGACCGGCGGCAATACCTGTCTCGCTCCCCATTAAACCTAATGTAATCGTCTTCTTTTTTCAAAAGAATCTCACTCTGTGTTCACACTGAGCTTACTCGCTCATTTTAAGGAATATCTGAATAAAATAAACACTGTCAGAATCTGCCGGCTTCTGTGTCTCTCACGGTATTTTCGGTTTTTGGACAGGAGTTACGGTTTTCTCACAGTTTGCAATTGTTCGGGACCTTGTCAGAAGCCAAAATCTTCTGAATTTTCAGAATTCTTTCCATGCAGATTCTCAAATCACCATAGGAACCGCAGGGCCTTAGCTGACCTTGGCAACCTGTTGCTGGGCAGAATCTGACCTACATTTTTGTGATTGGCTAAACTGATCTACCTTTTTGTGATTGGCTAATACTACCTTCTGTCTGTTTTGCCAGTTAACCGAGGTAGCATGGCTGCTAGCTCGGCCGCGATAGCGGCCGAAAGCGCTCAGCGATAGTATAGCTGTTGACTTTGATTGACAGGTGACACTTGGTGGGGGGGGGGGGGGGGGGGTTCAGCGAACTCAGCAGGCATGCCCACAGTGTTTGGGAGAGACAGACGCTGATTTTTACACAACTTAGACCTTAAGACTAATGTTGTTATCGCCCACCACATTAACATATGGAGACAGACATAAAAAAAATGTGGAAATTTAGAAATACAGAAATAAATAAATGTAAAAATAAATAAATTAATAAATAAATGTGACTGTGTCAGGTCATTTGAATGAAGTGTTTAATTAATTCATGTTTACTGTTGACAAAATATTGTATTGTTTTGTGTTGTAGGGCAAAACTAGGAGAAAAGTTGTTAATATTTGAGTGATATATTTATAGTATTTTGATAGTTATATTTATATTTAAGTTTACAATTAATATGTCTGATTTTATTTATGTGTCATTACTATCATGGTGTAGCTCTGTTCATGAGGGGGAGGAAGAGGCAGAGGTCAGAGGTCAACCAGTTCAATGAGCCTGAAACCAGGAGAGCTACAGGCTCACAGACTTACAGCTGAGTTAGTATGTTGCTTTGCTTGTTTGTATTATTTCATAAATTCCCTCCATAAATACTATCCTGTGAAATAAGGCCAGATTACATCAGTACAGCATTACCTCTGAACTGACACTGGCTCTACATATAATGTGAAAACTGCATCTGGTCATAATAAATCTGATTTATGAACTAATACAATATTAACAATCTTCTCATTTCAGGAGATAATTCAGGACCTGGACCTTGAGCAGTCTCATCAGCTGCTGCACTGTCTGATGAGAGACCCAAGCATGATGTTCAACCTACTGTCTTCATCACCTGGAGACCTACAGCATCACCTCACCCTGTCTTCATCACCTGGAGACCTACAGCATCACCTCACCCTGTCTTCATCACCTGGAGACCTACAGCATCACCTCACCCTGTCCTCATCACCTGGAGACCTACAGCATCACCTCAGCCTGTCTTCATCACCTGGAGACCTACAGCATCACCTCACCCTGTCCTCATCACCTGGAGACCTACAGCATCACCTCACCCTGTCTTCATCACCTGGAGACCTACAGCATCACCTCACCCTGTCTTCATCACCTGGAGACCTACAGCATCACCTCACCCTGTCTTCATCACCTGGAGACCTACAGCATCACCTCAGCCTGTCTTCATCACCTGGAGACCTACAGCATCACCTCACCCTGTCTTCATCACCTGGAGACCTACAGCATCACCTCACCCTGTCTTCATCACCTGGAGACCTACAGCATCACCTCACCCTGTCTTCATCACCTGGAGACCTACAGCATCACCTCATCCTATCCAGGGTCAGCCTGGTGTTTCTGCCAGAGATGCAGATTCCCTCCAACATGAAGCACTTAGAGACAGAAGAGTAGTGATACTAAGCTGCTGTGTGTGGAGATCTGTCACTCACACTGTATTAAAATAAATATGGAAAATAACACATGGGTGTTTGTAATAGAGTAAAATGACCATCTATGTATTATTATCAGTATAAAACAGAACAATCACAATATCAGTAGAAATAATAAACATGTACACAAACATATTTATAAATGACATAGTTAGTTAGTCTTATATAGTTAGATACTCAGTTGTTAGTTGAAGCTTGTTACTCTAAGTGTGTGACACAGAGGAGAGGAGGCATGACTGAAGGGAAATACATTTATTGAGGGGAATAGAACTGAGAGCTGGGGCAGGGGAACTGCTGTGAGGGTTAGGGTCCAGGTCTGAGGAGCAGGGTCCAGGTCTGAGGAGCAGGGTCTGGGATGCCTTTAAAGAGAATAAATACAGAGCCATTATTAGTCTCATGTCATTGTTACTGGATAACTGAGAAGACTGATGTGATGCTACAGTAATGTGTAATAATAATAATAATAATAATAATAATAATAATAATAATAAGATAATAAGTATTATTATTATTATATTATTAATTATTATTATTATTATTATAAATAATAATAATAATAATAATAATAATAATATAATTATTATTATTAATAATAATAATAATTAATCACAACAATAAATAATAATAAATAATAATAATAATAATATAATTATTATTATTATATTATACATAATAATAATAATCATAATAATAATATAATTATTATTATTATATTATACATAATAATAATAATAATAATAGAAAAAATGTGCAGATTTTATTTTAGTTTAGGAAATGAGCAGACCTTGATCTGAATGAAACAAGCATCATATTATAGATACTGATAACATGCTGCTCTAAATCAAATCTGGGATGAATAAAGTCAATGTGTTTATCTGTGTATTAATCTGTTTATGTAATAAAACTAGCAGTAGTTAACAACTGTAAATAATCATATTATGATAGCAAACCTGTGTTTCTATGTCTTCATGTCAGTAAACAAACATATAACATATAGTACTGACTAACTAGACAGTGAGCTGAATGTCAGCAGGTAACGTTATAACACTTTATGTGAAGCAGCGCTGATGTTACTCACCTGTCCGGCAGAGCAGGCAGAGCAGCGTCTGCTGCCTTCACTCCCCGCTCCTCTACCGGCTCTCCTCTGTCCCTTAGCCGGCTCTCCTCTGTCCTTCCCGGGTCTCCTCTGTCCCTGTGCCGGGTCTCCTCTGTCCCTCCGCTGTAATAAAATCACGCTGATGTGTCAGCTGATGTGTGTGTGTATGTGTGCGTGTGTGTGTGTGTGCGTGCGTGCGTGCGCGCGCAGCATCGCTGTTTTGGAACTTGAATTTGAAGGATGCTTATCAACTGTAGCCTAGCAACCGTGGCACTCAAAATTTCCCTGGAATTTTCTAGTGTTTACTTTACAATTCTCTTTTGCCATATTTCGGCGCGTAACTCCTCCCGCAGCTTTGAGAAAACCCCGACAATATATACATCAAAACGTGCGGCTCGATCGGGGGATGGGTGCCATGACTTTTGGTGTTGAAATTCCTATTTTTTCCAAAGTTATTCCCAAAACAAAATAGGCATGATTCTCCATTGGAAATGAATGGGAATTTCTTTTTGATCACAAAATTTCATCTTTTTTCAGAGTCACCTAGCTCTCTCATACTTGCACATAGAAATGTGATTCAAACTTTAAAACGAAGGAAAACTTGTGCTCTCTTCACAACACCAAACTGTTTTTACATAACATGTAAACTTTTCAAACTATGAGCAGTCAAACGAGGAGTGGAAATCACTTTTTTTTCAAAGTTAGAGTGGAAGCGTCAGTTATTGACAGTCTTACTGCTCAAATGAAGGCCAGGCAGGTATGTGTGTGTCTTTGTGTGTGTCTTTGTGTGTGAGTGTTTGTACACACTATGTTGTGTGCTAATACAGGGTATGTGTGAAGCGTCAAGTGCTGTAGTGTAGTGCTTAGAGTTAGTGCATGTTCCTACTGCCTTGTGCTCTGTGTGCTACTCTCTGCTGTACTCATCCCGGCAGTAGCCCCGTGGCACTCAAAATTTCCCTGGAATTTTCTAGTGTTTACTTTACAATTCTCTTTTGCCATATTTCGGCGCGTAACTCCTCCCACAGTTTTGAGAAAACCCCAACAATATATACATCAAAACGTGCGGCTCGATCGGGGGAGGGGTGCTATGACTTTTGGTGTTGAAATTCCTATTTTTCCCAAAGTTATTCCCAAAACAACACAGGCATAATCCTCCATTGGAAATGAATGGGAATTTCTTTTTAAACACAAAATTTCATCTTTTTTCAGAGTCACCTAGCTCTCTTATACTTACACATAGAAATTTGATTCAAACTTTAAAACGAAGGAAAACTTGTTCTCTTCTCACAACACTAAACTGTTTTAACATAACATGTAAACTTTTAAAAGTATGATCAGTCAAACGAGGAGTGGAAGTCAATTTTTCTTGAAAGTTAGAGTGGAAGCATCAGTTATTGACACTCTTACTGCTCAAATGCAGGCCAGGCAGGTGTGTGTGTGTGTGTGTGTGTGTGTGTGTGTCTTTGTACACACTATGTTGTGTGCTAATACAGGGTATGTGTGAAGCGTAATGTGCTGTAGTGTTGTGCATAGAGTTAGTGCATGTTCCTACTCTCTGCTGTACTCGTCCCGGCAGCAACCCCGTGGCACTCAAAATTTCCCTGGAATTTTCTAGTGTTTACTTTACAATTCTCTTCCGCCATATCTCGGCGCGTAACTCGTCCCGCAGCTTTGAGAAAACTCCAACAATATATACATCAAAACGTGCGGCTCGATCGGGGGAGGGGTGCTATGACTTTTGGTGTTGAAATTCCTATTTTTCCCAATGTTATTCCCAAAACAAAACAGGCATGATTCTCCATTGGAAATGAATGGGAATTTCTTTTTGAACACAAAATTTCATCTGTTTTCAGAATCACCTAGCTCTCTCATACTTACAAATAGAAATGTGATTCAAACTTTAAAACAAAGGAAAACTTGTGTTCTCTTCAAAACACTAAACTGTTTTAACATAACATGTAAACTTTTCAATCTATGAGCAGTCAAACGAGGAGTGGAAATCACTTTTTCTTCAAAGTTAGAGTGGAAGTGTCAGTTATTGACACTCTTACTGCTCAAATGCAGGCCAGGCAGGTATGGTGTGTGTGTGTGTGTGTGTGTGTGTGTGTGTCTTTGTGTGTAAGTGTTTGTACACACTGTGTAGTGTGCTAACATTATGTGTGAAGTGTAAAGTGCTGTAGTGTAGTGCTTAGAGTTAGTGCATGTTGCTACTGCCTTGTGCTCTCTGTGCTACTCTCTGCTTACATCTACTGTTACACTTGATACTGACCAGTAAGATGTACTTAATACTGCCACAGTAAAAGTTACTTAGTGTTATATGATCAGGGTGACTTTTGAACACTGGAAATAAATTGTGTACGCGTCCCGGCAGTAGCCCCGTGGCACTCAAAATTTCCCTGGAATTTTCTAGTGTTTACTTTACAATTCTCTTCCGCCATATTTCGGCGCGTAAGTCCTCCCACAGCTTTGAGAAAACCCCGACAATATACACATCAAAACGTGCGGCTCGATCGGGGGAGGGGTGCTATGACTTTTGGTGTTGAAATTACTATTTTTCCCAAAGTTATTCCCAAAACAAAACAGGCATAATCCTCCATTGGAAATGAATGGGAATTTCTTTTTAAACACAAAATTTCATCTTTTTTCGAAGTCAACTAGCTCTCTCATACTTGCACATAGAAATGTGATTCAAACTTTAAAATGAAGGAAAACTTGTGCTCTCTTCACAACACTAAATTGTTTTTACATAACATGTAAACTTTTAAAAGTATGAGCAATCAACCGAGGAGTGGAAATCACTTTTTCTTCAAAGTTAGAGTGGAAGCATCAGTTATTGACACTCTTATTGCTCAAATGCAGGCCAGGCAGGTGTGTGTGTGTGTGTGTGTGTGTGTGTGTGTGTGTGTGTGTGTGTGTGTGTGTGTGTGTGTGTGTGTGTGTTTTGTACACACTATGTCGTGTGCTAATACAGGGTATGTGTGAAGCGTCAAGTGCTGTAGTGTCGTGCATAGAGTTAGTGCATGTTCCTACTCTCTGCTGTACTCGTCCCGGCAGTAGCCCCGTGGCACTCAAAATTTCCCTGTAATTTTCTAGTTAGTGCCACGGGGTTCTAGCTCCGAGGCCTTCCACTCCAGAAGCTGGAGAGGAAGGCCTCGGGGCAAAGCCCCGAGGCAACTATTAATCTTCTCCATACTTATTCTTACATCTTCTTCCGCCGTTTTTCGGCGCGTAACTCCTCCCGCAGCTTTGAGAAAACCCCGACAATATATACATCAAAACGTGCGGCTCGATCGGGGGATGGGTGCTATGACTTTTGGTGTTGAAATTCCAAAGTTTCCCAAAGTTATTCCCAAAAAACCGGGAGATTTCTCCATTGGAAATGAATGGGAATTTTTTGAAAAACCCCAAAAATTTCACCTTTTTTCACCTTTTTTCAGAGTCACGTAGCTCGCTCATACGTGCACGTAGAAACGTGATTAAAACTTTAAAACGGAGGAAAACTTGTCCTCTCTGGAAAGATACCGAACTGTTTTTACATAAAATGTAAAATTTTCAAACTATGAGCAGTCAAACGAGGAGTGGAAATCACTTTTTCGTCAAAGTTAGAGTGGAAGCGGCAGTTAGCTAGAGTGTGAGAAGCAGTAATGCATAACCTTCATTTTTATTTTTAACTCGAGCTCACGGCCAAACCGTAAAAAGAAGACAAATAATTTTTTGTCAAAATATAGACATAGGTGTTGGGATTCATAAAATGTGACTTTGACAGGCGGGGTCTGCACACAATTTAAACGGGGGGTCCGAGACCGGCGGCAATATCTGTCTCGCTGCCCATTAAACCTAATGTAATCGTCATCTTTTTTCAAAAGAATCTCACTCTGTGTTCACACTGAGCTTACTCGCTCATTTTAAGGAATATCTGAATAAAATAAACACTGTCAGAATCTGCCGGCTTCTGTGTCTCTCACGGTGTTTTCGGTTTTTGGACAGGAGTTACGGTTTTCTCACAGTTTACAATTGTTCGGAACCTTGTCAGAAGCCAAATTCTTAGAATTTTGAGACATTTTTCAAGGCAGATCCTGAAATCGCCGTAGCAACCGCAGGGCCTTAGCTGACAATGGCAACCTGTTGCTGGGCAGAAACTGACCTACTTTTTTGTGATTGGCTGAACTGACCTACCTTTTTGTGATTGGCTAATTCTACCTGTCTGTCTGTTTTACCAGTTAACTGAGGTAGCGGCCGAGCTAGTATTGATACTCTCTCTATATATACATATGAATTATACTGACAGTCTTACTGCTCAAATGCAGGCTGGTGTGTGTGTGTGTGTGCGTGCCTGCGTGTGTGTGTGTGAGTACATACTGTGTTGTAGTGCTTAGTTAGTGCATGTTGCTACTGCCTTGTGCTCTGTGTGCTACTCTCTGCTTACATCTACTGTTACACTTGATACTGACCAGTAAGATGTTCTTAATACTGCCACAGTAAAAGTTACTTAGTGTTATATGATCAGGGTGACTTTTGAACACTGGAAATAAATTGTGTACTCGTCCCGGCAGTAGCCCCGTGGCACTCAAAATTTCCCTGGAATTTTCTAGTGTTTACTTTACAATTCTCTTTTGCCATATTTCGGCGCGTAACTCCTCCCACAGTTTTGAGAAAACCCCAACAATATATACATCAAAACGTGCGGCTCGATCGGGGGAGGGGTGCTATGACTTTTGGTGTTGAAATTCCTATTTTTCCCAAAGTTATTCCCAAAACAACACAGGCATAATCCTCCATTGGAAATGAATGGGAATTTCTTTTTAAACACAAAATTTCATCTTTTTTCAGAGTCACCTAGCTCTCTTATACTTACACATAGAAATTTGATTCAAACTTTAAAACGAAGGAAAACTTGTTCTCTTCTCACAACACTAAACTGTTTTAACATAACATGTAAACTTTTAAAAGTATGATCAGTCAAACGAGGAGTGGAAGTCAATTTTTCTTGAAAGTTAGAGTGGAAGCATCAGTTATTGACACTCTTACTGCTCAAATGCAGGCCAGGCAGGTGTGTGTGTGTGTGTGTGTGTGTGTGTGTGTCTCAAAATCCTTTAGAATTTTGAGACATTTTTCAAGGTAGATCCTGAAATCGCTGTAGCAACCGTAGAACCTTAGCTGACCTTGGCAACCTGTTGCTGGGCAGAATCTGACCTACTTTATTGTGATTGGCTAAACTGATCTACCTTTTTGTGATTGGCTAATTCTACCTGTCTGTCTGTTTTGCCAGTTAACTGAGCTCGTATTGATACTCTCTCTCTATATATATACATATGAATTATATTGACACTCTTACTGCTCAAATGCTGGCTTGTGTGTGTGTGTGTGTGTGTGTGTGTGTGTGTGTGTGTGTGTGTGCTGTAGTGTCGTGCATAGAGTTAGTGCATGTTCATACTGCCTTGTGCTCTGTGTGCTACTCTCTGCTGTACTGCGTAGTTTTTTGAAAACCCCCAAAAATTTCACCTTTTTTCACCTTTTTTCAGAGTCACGTAGCTCGCTCATATGTGCACGTAGAAACGTGATTAAAACTTCAAAACGGAGGAAAACTTGTCCTCTCTGGAAAAATACCAAACTGTTTTGACATAACATGTAAACTTTTCAAACTATGAGCAGTCAAACGAGGAGTGGAAAACACTTTTTCGTCAAAGTTAGAGTGGAAGCAGCAGTTAGCTAGAGTGTGAGAAGCAGTAAACCATAACCTTAATTTTTATTTTTAACTCGAGCTCACGGCCAAACCGTAAAAAGGAGACACATAATTTTTGGTCAAAATATAGACATAGGTGTTGGGATTCATAAAATGTGACTTTGACCGGCGGGATCTGCACAAAATTTAAACAGGGGGGCCGAGACCGGCGGCAATACCTGTCTCGCTCCCCATTAAACCTAATGTAATCGTCTTCTTTTTTCAAAAGAATCTCACTCTGTGTTCACACTGAGCTTACTCGCTCATTTTAAGGAATATCTGAATAAAATAAACACTGTCAGAATCTGCCGGCTTCTGTGTCTCTCACGGTATTTTCGGTTTTTGGACAGGAGTTACGGTTTTCTCACAGTTTGCAATTGTTCGGGACCTTGTCAGAAGCCAAAATCTTCTGAATTTTCAGAATTCTTTCCATGCAGATTCTCAAATCACCATAGGAACCGCAGGGCCTTAGCTGACCTTGGCAACCTGTTGCTGGGCAGAATCTGACCTACATTTTTGTGATTGGCTAAACTGATCTACCTTTTTGTGATTGGCTAATACTACCTTCTGTCTGTTTTGCCAGTTAACCGAGGTAGCATGGCTGCTAGCTCGGCCGCGATAGCGGCCGAAAGCGCTCAGCGATAGTATAGCTGTTGACTTTGATTGACAGGTGACACTTGGTGGGGGGGGGGGGGGGGTTCAGCGAACTCAGCAGGCATGCCCACAGTGTTTGGGAGAGACAGACGCTGATTTTTACACAACTTAGACCTTAAGACTAATGTTGTTATCGCCCACCACATTAACATATGGAGACAGACATAAAAAAAATGTGGAAATTTAGAAATACAGAAATAAATAAATGTAAAAATAAATAAATGAATAAATAAATGTGACTGTGTCAGGTCATTTGAATGAAGTGTTTAATTAATTCATGTTTACTGTTGACAAAATATTGTATTGTTTTGTGTTGTAGGGCAAAACTAGGAGAAAAGTTGTTAATATTTGAGTGATATATTTATAGTATTTTGATAGTTATATTTATATTTAAGTTTACAATTAATATGTCTGATTTTATTTATGTGTCATTACTATCATGGTGTAGCTCTGTTCATGAGGGGGAGGAAGAGGCAGAGGTCAGAGGTCAACCAGTTCAATGAGCCTGAAACCAGGAGAGCTACAGGCTCACAGACTTACAGCTGAGTTAGTATGTTGCTTTGCTTGTTTGTATTATTTCATAAATTCCCTCCATAAATACTATCCTGTGAAATAAGGCCAGATTACATCAGTACAGCATTACCTCTGAACTGACACTGGCTCTACATATAATGTGAAAACTGCATCTGGTCATAATAAATCTGATTTATGAACTAATACAATATTAACAATCTTCTCATTTCAGGAGATAATTCAGGACCTGGACCTTGAGCAGTCTCATCAGCTGCTGCACTGTCTGATGAGAGACCCAAGCATGATGTTCAACCTACTGTCTTCATCACCTGGAGACCTACAGCATCACCTCACCCTGTCTTCATCACCTGGAGACCTACAGCATCACCTCACCCTGTCTTCATCACCTGGAGACCTACAGCATCACCTCACCCTGTCCTCATCACCTGGAGACCTACAGCATCACCTCAGCCTGTCTTCATCACCTGGAGACCTACAGCATCACCTCACCCTGTCCTCATCACCTGGAGACCTACAGCATCACCTCACCCTGTCTTCATCACCTGGAGACCTACAGCATCACCTCACCCTGTCTTCATCACCTGGAGACCTACAGCATCACCTCACCCTGTCTTCATCACCTGGAGACCTACAGCATCACCTCAGCCTGTCTTCATCACCTGGAGACCTACAGCATCACCTCACCCTGTCTTCATCACCTGGAGACCTACAGCATCACCTCACCCTGTCTTCATCACCTGGAGACCTACAGCATCACCTCACCCTGTCTTCATCACCTGGAGACCTACAGCATCACCTCACCCTGTCTTCATCACCTGGAGACCTACAGCATCACCCCACCCTATCCAGGGTCAGCCTGGTGTTTCTGCCAGAGATGCAGATTCCCTCCAACATGAAGCACTTAGAGACAGAAGAGTAGTGATACTAAGCTGCTGTGTGTGGAGATCTGTCACTCACACTGTATTAAAATAAATATGGAAAATAACACATGGGTGTTTGTAATAGAGTAAAATGACTATCTATGTATTATTATCAGTATAAAACAGAACAATCACAATATCAGTAGAAATAATAAACATGTACACAAACATATTTATAAATGACATAGTTAGTTAGTCTTATATAGTTAGATACTCAGTTGTTAGTTGAAGCTTGTTACTATAAGTGTGTGACACAGAGGAGAGGAGGCATGACTGAAGGGAAATACATTTATTGAGGGGAATAGAACTGAGAGCTGGGGCAGGGGAACTGCTGTGAGGGTTAGGGTCCAGGTCTGAGGAGCAGGGTCCAGGTCTGAGGAGCAGGGTCTGGGATGCCTTTAAAGAGAATAAATACAGAGCCATTATTAGTCTCATGTCATTGTTACTGGATAACTGAGAAGACTGATGTGATGCTACAGTAATGTGTAATAATAATAATAATAATAATAATAAGATAATAAGTATTATTATTATTATATTATTAATTATTATTATTATTATTATAAATAATAATAATAATTAATCACAACAATAAATAATAATAAATAATAATAATAATAATATAATTATTATTATTATATTATACATAATAATAATAATCATAATAATAATATAATTATTATTATTATATTATACATAATAATAATAATAATAATAATAGAAAAAATGTGCAGATTTTATTTTAGTTTAGGAAATGAGCAGACCTTGATCTGAATGAAACAAACATCATATTATAGATACTGATAACATGCTGCTCTAAATCAAATCTGGGATGAATAAAGTCAATGTGTTTATCTGTGTATTAATCTGTTTATGTAATAAAACTAGCAGTAGTTAACAACTGTAAATAATCATATTATGATAGCAAACCTGTGTTTCTA
Organism: Scomber japonicus; assembly: GCF_027409825.1. Classification (NCBI taxonomy): domain Eukaryota; kingdom Metazoa; phylum Chordata; class Actinopteri; order Scombriformes; family Scombridae; genus Scomber; species Scomber japonicus. The sequence continues at coordinate 3,007,719 of NC_070595.1, read as the reverse complement.
TGTCTTCATGTCAGTAAACAAACATATAACATATAGTACTGACTAACTAGACAGTGAGCTGAATGTCAGCAGGTAACGTTATAACACTTTATGTGAAGCAGCGCTGATGTTACTCACCTGTCCGGCAGAGCAGGCAGAGCAGCGTCTGCTGCCTTCACTCCCCGCTCCTCTACCGGCTCTCCTCTGTCCCTTAGCCGGCTCTCCTCTGTCCTTCCCGGGTCTCCTCTGTCCCTGTGCCGGGTCTCCTCTGTCCCTCCGCTGTAATAAAATCACGCTGATGTGTCAGCTGATGTGTGTGTGTATGTGTGCGTGTGTGTGTGTGTGCGTGCGTGCGTGCGCGCGCAGCATCGCTGTTTTGGAACTTGAATTTGAAGGATGCTTATCAACTGTAGCCTAGCAACCGTGGCACTCAAAATTTCCCTGGAATTTTCTAGTGTTTACTTTACAATTCTCTTTTGCCATATTTCGGCGCGTAACTCCTCCCGCAGCTTTGAGAAAACCCCGACAATATATACATCAAAACGTGCGGCTCGATCGGGGGATGGGTGCCATGACTTTTGGTGTTGAAATTCCTATTTTTTCCAAAGTTATTCCCAAAACAAAATAGGCATGATTCTCCATTGGAAATGAATGGGAATTTCTTTTTGATCACAAAATTTCATCTTTTTTCAGAGTCACCTAGCTCTCTCATACTTGCACATAGAAATGTGATTCAAACTTTAAAACGAAGGAAAACTTGTGCTCTCTTCACAACACCAAACTGTTTTTACATAACATGTAAACTTTTCAAACTATGAGCAGTCAAACGAGGAGTGGAAATCACTTTTTTTTCAAAGTTAGAGTGGAAGCGTCAGTTATTGACAGTCTTACTGCTCAAATGAAGGCCAGGCAGGTATGTGTGTGTCTTTGTGTGTGTCTTTGTGTGTGAGTGTTTGTACACACTATGTTGTGTGCTAATACAGGGTATGTGTGAAGCGTCAAGTGCTGTAGTGTAGTGCTTAGAGTTAGTGCATGTTCCTACTGCCTTGTGCTCTGTGTGCTACTCTCTGCTGTACTCATCCCGGCAGTAGCCCCGTGGCACTCAAAATTTCCCTGGAATTTTCTAGTGTTTACTTTACAATTCTCTTTTGCCATATTTCGGCGCGTAACTCCTCCCACAGTTTTGAGAAAACCCCAACAATATATACATCAAAACGTGCGGCTCGATCGGGGGAGGGGTGCTATGACTTTTGGTGTTGAAATTCCTATTTTTCCCAAAGTTATTCCCAAAACAACACAGGCATAATCCTCCATTGGAAATGAATGGGAATTTCTTTTTAAACACAAAATTTCATCTTTTTTCAGAGTCACCTAGCTCTCTTATACTTACACATAGAAATTTGATTCAAACTTTAAAACGAAGGAAAACTTGTTCTCTTCTCACAACACTAAACTGTTTTAACATAACATGTAAACTTTTAAAAGTATGATCAGTCAAACGAGGAGTGGAAGTCAATTTTTCTTGAAAGTTAGAGTGGAAGCATCAGTTATTGACACTCTTACTGCTCAAATGCAGGCCAGGCAGGTGTGTGTGTGTGTGTGTGTGTGTGTGTGTGTCTTTGTACACACTATGTTGTGTGCTAATACAGGGTATGTGTGAAGCGTAATGTGCTGTAGTGTTGTGCATAGAGTTAGTGCATGTTCCTACTCTCTGCTGTACTCGTCCCGGCAGCAACCCCGTGGCACTCAAAATTTCCCTGGAATTTTCTAGTGTTTACTTTACAATTCTCTTCCGCCATATCTCGGCGCGTAACTCGTCCCGCAGCTTTGAGAAAACTCCAACAATATATACATCAAAACGTGCGGCTCGATCAGGGGAGGGGTGCTATGACTTTTGGTGTTGAAATTCCTATTTTTCCCAATGTTATTCCCAAAACAAAACAGGCATGATTCTCCATTGGAAATGAATGGGAATTTCTTTTTGAACACAAAATTTCATCTGTTTTCAGAATCACCTAGCTCTCTCATACTTACAAATAGAAATGTGATTCAAACTTTAAAACAAAGGAAAACTTGTGTTCTCTTCAAAACACTAAACTGTTTTAACATAACATGTAAACTTTTCAATCTATGAGCAGTCAAACGAGGAGTGGAAATCACTTTTTCTTCAAAGTTAGAGTGGAAGTGTCAGTTATTGACACTCTTACTGCTCAAATGCAGGCCAGGCAGGTATGGTGTGTGTGTGTGTGTGTGTGTGTGTGTGTGTCTTTGTGTGTAAGTGTTTGTACACACTGTGTAGTGTGCTAACATTATGTGTGAAGTGTAAAGTGCTGTAGTGTAGTGCTTAGAGTTAGTGCATGTTGCTACTGCCTTGTGCTCTCTGTGCTACTCTCTGCTTACATCTACTGTTACACTTGATACTGACCAGTAAGATGTACTTAATACTGCCACAGTAAAAGTTACTTAGTGTTATATGATCAGGGTGACTTTTGAACACTGGAAATAAATTGTGTACGCGTCCCGGCAGTAGCCCCGTGGCACCCAAAATTTCCCTGGAATTTTCTAGTGTTTACTTTACAATTCTCTTCCGCCATATTTCGGCGCGTAAGTCCTCCCACAGCTTTGAGAAAACCCCGACAATATACACATCAAAACGTGCGGCTCGATCGGGGGAGGGGTGCTATGACTTTTGGTGTTGAAATTACTATTTTTCCCAAAGTTATTCCCAAAACAAAACAGGCATAATCCTCCATTGGAAATGAATGGGAATTTCTTTTTAAACACAAAATTTCATCTTTTTTCGAAGTCAACTAGCTCTCTCATACTTGCACATAGAAATGTGATTCAAACTTTAAAATGAAGGAAAACTTGTGCTCTCTTCACAACACTAAATTGTTTTTACATAACATGTAAACTTTTAAAAGTATGAGCAATCAACCGAGGAGTGGAAATCACTTTTTCTTCAAAGTTAGAGTGGAAGCATCAGTTATTGACACTCTTATTGCTCAAATGCAGGCCAGGCAGGTGTGTGTGTGTGTGTGTGTGTGTGTGTGTGTGTGTGTGTGTGTGTGTGTGTGTGTGTGTGTGTGTGTGTGTGTGTGTGTGTGTGTGTGTGTGTGTCTTTGTACACACTATGTCGTGTGCTAATACAGGGTATGTGTGAAGCGTCAAGTGCTGTAGTGTCGTGCATAGAGTTAGTGCATGTTCCTACTCTCTGCTGTACTCGTCCCGGCAGTAGCCCCGTGGCACTCAAAATTTCCCTGGAATTTTCTAGTGTTTACTTTACAATTCTCTTTTGCCATATTTCGGCGCGTAACTCGTCCCGCAGCTTTGAGAAAACCCCAACAATATAAACATCAAAACGTGCGGCTCGATCGGGGGAGGGGTGCTATGACTTTTGGTGTTGAAATTCCAATTTTTCCCAAAGTTATTCCCAAAACAAAATCGTCATGATTCTCCATTGGAAATGAATGGGAATTTCTTTTTAATCACAAAATTTCATCTTTTTTCAGAATCACCTAGCTCTCTTATACTTGCACATAGAAATGTGATTCAAACTTTAAAACGAAGGAAAACTTGTGCTCTCTTCACAACACTAAACTGTTTTAACATAACATGTAAACTCTTCAAACTATGAGCAGTCAAACGAGGAGTGGAAATCACTTTTTCTTCAAAGTTAGAGTGGAAGCGGCAGTTATTGACAGTCTTACTGCTCAAATGCAGGCCAGGCAGGTGTGTGTGTGTGTGTGTGTGTGTGTGTGTGTGTGTGTGTGTGTGTGTGTGTGTGTGTGTGTGTGTGTGTGCTGTAGTGTCGTGCATAGAGTCAGTGCATGTTGCTACTGCCTTGTGCTCTGTGTGCTACTCTCTGCTTACATCTACTGTTACACTTGATACTGAACAGTAAGATGTACTTAATACTGCCACAGTAAAAGTTACTTAGTGTTATATGATCAGGGTGACTTTTGAACACTGGAAATAAATCATGTACTCGTCCCAGCAGTAGCCCCGTGGCACTCAAAATTTCCCTGGAATTTTCTAGTGTTTACTTTACAATTCTCTTTAGCCATATTTCGGCGCGTAACTTGTCCCGCAGCTTTGAGAAAACCCCAACAATATATACATCAAAACGTGCGGCTCGATCGGGGGAGGGGTGCTATGACTTTTGGTGTTGAAATTCCAATTTTTCCCAAAGTTATTCCCAAAACAAAACAGGCATAATTCTCCATTGGAAATGAATGGGAATTTCTTTTTGAACACAAAATTTCATCTTTTTTCAGAGTCACCTAGCTCTCTTATACTTGCACATAGAAATGTGATTCAAACTTTAAAACGAAGGACCACTTGTTCTCTCTTCACAACACTAAACTGTTTTTCCATAACATGTAAACTTTTCAAACTATGAGCATTCAAACGAGGAGTGGAAATCACTTTTTCTTCAAAGTTAGAGTAGAAGCATTAGTTATTGACACTCTTACTGCTCAAATGCAGGCCAGGCAGGTATGTGTGTGTGTGTGTGTGTGTGTGTGTGTGTGTGTGTGTGTGTTTGTATACACTATGTTGTGTGCTAATACAGGGTATGTGTGAAGCGTCAAGTGCTGTAGTGTAGTGTTTAGAGTTAGTGCATGTTGCTACTGCCTTGTGCTCTGTGTGCTACTCTCTGCTGTACTCATCCCGGCAGTAGCCCCGTGGCATTCAAAATTTCCCTGGAATTTTCTAGTATTATTATTCTTATTCTTCCGCCGTTTTTCGGCGCGTAACTCCTCCCGCAGCTTTGAGAAAACCCCGACAATATATATATCAAAACGTGCGGCTTGATCGGGGGATGGGTGCTATGACTTTTGGTGTTGAAATTCCAAAGTTTCCCAAAGTTATTCCCAAAAAAACGGGAGATTTCTCCATTGGAAATAAATGGGAATTTTTTGAAAAACCCCAAAAATTTTTTTTCATAGTCACGTAGCTCGCTCATACGTTCACGTAGAAACGTGATTCAAACTTTAAAACGGAGGAAAATTTGCGCTCTCTGGAAAAATACCAAACTATTTTCACATAACATGTAAACTTTTCAAACTATGAGCAGTCAAACGAGGAGTGGAAATCACTTTTTCGTCAAAGTTAGAGTGGAAGCGGCAGTTAGCTAGAGTGTGAGAAGCAGTAATAATTAACCTTCATTTTTATTTTTAACTCGACCTCACGGCCAAACCGTAAAAAGGACACAAATAATTTTTTGTCAAAATGTAGAC
>NC_070595.1:2965000-2967500 GCF_027409825.1 Scomber japonicus | reverse complement strand
GAGAACAGACGAATAAAGCAATAAAAAGATAGTTGTAATACATTCTCGTAGCAGAACCCATAGAAAGGTTGATTTCTGAACACAATTAGTTCAATGTGATGAATTCTGATATATTTGAGTGTTTTAGTGTATCTCCAAAATGAATAAGTGATTCAGTGATTAGTTGCATGAACTTGCTGAGAACAGACGAATAAAGCAATAAAAAGATAGTTGTAATACATTCTCGTAGCAGAACCCATAGAAAGGTTGATTTCTGAACACAATTAGTTCAATGTGATGAAATCTGATATATTTGAGTGTTTTAGTGTATCTCCAAAATGAATAAGTGATTCAATGATTAGTTGCATGAACTTGCTGAGAACAGACGAATAAAGCAATAAAAAGATAGTTGTAATACATTCTCGTAGCAGAACCCATAGAAAGGTTGATTTCTGAACACAATTAGTTCAATGTGATGAAATCTGATATATTTGAGTGTTTTAGTGTATCTCCAAAATGAATAAGTGATTCAGTGATTAGTTGCATGAACTTGCTGAGAACAGACGAATAAAGCAATAAAAAGATAGTTGTAATACATTCTCGTAGCAGGTTGATTTCTGAACACAATTAGTTCAATGTGATGAATTCTGATATATTTGAGTGTTTTAGTGTATCTCCAAAATGAATAAGTGATTCAGTGATTAGTTGCATGAACTTGCTGAGAACAGACGAATAAAGCAATAAAAATATAGTTGTAATACATTCTCGTAGCAGAAACCATAGAAATGTTGATTTCTGAACACAATTAGTTCAGTGTGATGAATTCTGATATATCTGAGTGTTTTAGTGTATCTCCAAAATGAATAAGTGATTCAGTGATTAGTTGCATGAACTTGCTGAGAACAGACGAATAAAGCAATAAAAAGATAGTTGTAATACATTCTCGTAGCAGAACCCATAGAAAGGTTGATTTCTGAACACAATTAGTTCAATGTGATGAATTCTGAAATATCTGCATGTTTTAGTGTATCTCCAAAGAGAATAAGTGATTCAGTGATTAGTTGCATGAACTTGCTGAGAACAGACGAATAAAGCCATAAAAAGTTAGTTGTAATCCATTCTCTTAGCAGAACCCATAGAATGGTTGATTTCTGAACACAATTAGTTCAATGTGATGAATTCTGAACTGTCTACATGTTTTAGTGTATGTCCAAAGAGAATATAGTGATTGAGCGATAAATTGCATAAACGTGCTGAGAATAGACGAATAAAGACATAAACAGTTAGTTGTAATCCATTCTCTTAGCAGAACCCATAGAAAGGTTGATTTCTGAACACAATTAGTTCAATGTGATGAAATCTGATATATTTGAGTGTTTTAGTGTATCTCCAAAATGAATAAGTGATTCAGTGATTAGTTGCATGAACTTGCTGAGAACAGACGAATAAAGCAATAAAAAGATAGTTGTAATACATTCTCGTAGCAGAACCCATAGAAAGGTTGATTTCTGAACACAATTAGTTCAATGTGGTGAATTCTGATATATCTGAGTGTTTTAGTGTATTTTCAAAGAGAATATAGTGATTGAGTGATAAATTGCATGAACTTGCTGAGAATAGACGAATAAAGATATAAACAGTAATTTGTAATCCATTCTCTTAGCAGAACCCATAGAATGGTTGATTTCTGAACACAATTAGTTCAATGTGATGAATTCTGATATATCTGAGTGTTTTAGTGTATTTTCAAAGAGAATATAGTGATTGAGTGATAAATTGCATAAACTTGCTGAGAATAGACGAATAAAGATATAAGCAGTAATTTGTAATCCATTCTCTTAGCAGAACCCATAGAAAGGTTGATTTCTGAACACAATTAGTTCAATGTGATGAATTCTGATATATCTGAGTGTTTTAGTGTATGTCCAAAGAGAATATAGTGATTGAGTGATTAGTTGCATGAACTTGCTGAGAACAGACGAATAAAGCCATAAAAAGTTAGTTGTAATACATTCTCTTAGCAGAACCCATAGAAATGTTGATTTCTAGAGACAATTAGTTCAATGTGATGAATTCTGAAATATCTGAGTGTTTTAGTGTATGTCCAAAGAGAATATAGTGATTGAGTGATAAATTGCATGATCTTGCTGAGAAAAGACGAATAAAGCCATAAACAGTTAGTTGTAATCCATTCTCTTAGCAGAACCCATAGAAAGGTTGATTTCTAGACACAATTAGTTCAATGTGATGAATTCTGAAATATCTGAGTTTTCTAGTGTATGTCCAAAGAGAATATAGTGATTGAGTGATAAATTGCATGAACTTGCTGAGAAAAGACGAATAAAGCCATAAACAGTTAGTTGTAATCCATTCTCTTAGCAGAACCCATAGAAAGGTTGATTTCTGAACACAATTAGTTCAATGTGATGAACATTCTGATATATTTGAGTGTTTTAGTGTATCTCCAAAGAGAATAAGTGATTCAGTGATTAGTTGCATGAACTTGCTGAGAACAGACGAA
>NC_070595.1:2862500-2870000 GCF_027409825.1 Scomber japonicus | reverse complement strand
AATTTTTTTTTAAAAACACAAAATTTCACCTTTTTTAAGAGTCACCTAGCTCTCTCATACGTGCACGTAGAAACATGATTTAAACTTTTAAACGGAGGAAAACTTGTCCTCTCTGAAAAATACAAACTATTTTTACATAACATGTAAACTTTTCAAACTATGAGCAGTCAAACGAGGAGTGGAAATCACTTTTTCTTCAAAGTTAGAGTGGAAGCGGCAGTTATTGACAGTCTTACTGCTCAAATGCAGGCCAGGCAGGTGTGTGTGTGTGTGTGTGTGTGTGTGTCTTTGTGTGTGAGTGTTTATACACACTGTGTAGTGTGCTAACATTATATGTGAAGCATAAAGTGCTGTAGTGTGGTGCTTAGAGTTAGTGCATGTTGCTACTGCCTTGTGCTCTGTGTGCTACTCTCTGCTTACATCTACTGTTACACTTGATACTGACCAGTAAGATGTACTTAATACTGCCACAGTAAAAGTTACTTAGTGTTATATGATCAGGGTGACTTTTGAACACTGGAAATAAATTGTGTACTCGTCCCGGCAGTAGCCCCGTGGCACTCAAAATTTCCCTGGAATTTTCTAGTGTTTACTTTACAATTCTCTTTTGCCATATTTCGGCGCGTAACTCCTCCCGCAGCTTTGAGAAAACCCCGACAATATATACATCAAAACGTGCGGCTCAATCGGGAAAGAGGTGCTATGACTTTTGGTGTTGAAATTCCTATTTTTCCCAAAGTTATTCCTAAAACAAAATAGGCATGATTCTCCATTGGAAATGAATGGGAATTTCTTTTTGAACACAAAATTTCATCTTTTTTCAGTCACCGAGCTCTCTCATACTTGCAAATAGAAATGTGATTCAGACTTTAAAACAGAGGAAAACTTGTGCTCTCTTCACAACACTAAACTGTTTTAACATAACCTGTAAACTTTTCAAACTATGAGCAGTCAAACGAGGAGTGGAAATCACTTTTTCTTCAAAGTTAGAGTGGAAGCATGAGTTATTGACACTCTTACTGCTCAAATGTAGACCAGGCAGGTGTGTGTGTGTGTGTGTGTGTGTGTGTGTGTCTTTGTGTGTGAGTGTTTGTACACACTATGTTGTGTGCTAATACAGGGTATGTGTGAAGCGTCAAGTGCTGTAGTGTGTGTGTGTGTGTGTGTGTGTGCTGTAGTGTCGTGCATAGAGTTAGTGCATGTTGCTACTGCCTTGTGCTCTGTGTGCTACTCTCTGCTGTACTCGTCCCGGCAGTAGCCCCGTGGCACTCAAAATTTCCCTGGAATTTTCTAGTTAGTGCCGCGGGGTTCTAGCTCCGAGGCATTCCACTCCAGAAGCTGGAGAGGAATGCCTCGGGCAAAGCCCGAGGCAACTATTAATCTTCTCCATACTTATTATTATTCTTTTTCTTCTTCCGCCGTTTTTCGGCGCGTAACTCCTCCCACAGCTTTGAGAAAACCCCGACAATATATACATCAAAACGTGCGGCTCGATCGGGAAAGAGGTGCTATGACTTTTGGTGTTGAAATTCCAAAGTTTCCCAAAGTTATTCCCAAAAAACCGGGAATATTTCTCCATTGAAAATGAATGGGATTTTTTTTTTTAAAAGCACAAAAATTCACTTTTTTTCAGAGTCACCTAGTTCGCTCATACGTGCACATAGAAACGTCATTCAAACTTTAAAACGAAGGAAGATTTGTCCTCTCTGGAAAAATACCAAATTATTTTACATAACATGTAAACTTTTCAAACTGTGAGCAGTCAAACGAGGAGTGGAAATCACTTTTTCGTCAAAGTTAGAGTGGAAGCGGCAGTTAGTTAGAGTGTGAGAAGCAGTAATTCATAACCTTCATTTTTATTTTTAACTCGAGCTCACGGCCAAACCGTAAAAAGGAGACAAATAATTTTTGGTCAAAATGTAGACATAGGTGTTGGGATTCATAAAATGTGAAGTTGACAGGCGGGGTCTGCACAAAATTTAAACGGGGGGGCCGAGACCGGCGGCAATACCTGTCTCACTCCCCATTAAACCTAATGTAATCATCTTCTTTTTTCAAAAGAATCTCACTCTGTGTTCGCACTGAGCTTACTCGCTCATTTTAAGGAATATCTGAATAAAATAAACACTGTCAGAATCTGCCGGCTTCTGTGTCTCTCACGGTGTTTTCAGTTTTTGGACAGGAGTTACGGTTTTCTCACAGTTTGCAATTGTTCGGGACCTTGTCAGAAGCCAAATCCCTCAGAATTTTGAGACATTTTTCAAGGCAGATCCTGAAATCGCCATAGCAACCGCAGGGCCTTAGCTGACCTTGGCAACCTGTTGCTGGGCAGAATCTGATCTACCTTTTTGTGATTGGCTGAACTGATCTACCTTTTTGTGATTGGCTAATTCTACCTGTCTGTCTGTTTTGCCAGTTAACTGAGATAGCAGCCGAGCTAGTATTGATAGTCTCTCTCTATATATACATATGAATTATACTGACAGTCTTACTGCTCAAATGCAGGCTGGTGTGTGTGTGTGTGTGTGTGTGTGTGTGTGTGTGTGTGTGTGTGTGTGTGTGTGTGTGTGTGTGTGTATGTGTACACACTGTGTTGTAGTGCTTAGAGTTAGTGCATGTTGCTACTGCCTTGTGCTCTGTGTGCTACTCTCTGCTTACATCTACTGTTACACTTGATACTGACTAGTAAGATGTACTTAATACTGCCACAGTAAAAGTTACTTAGTGTTATATGATCAGGGTGACTTTTGAACACTGGAAATAAATTGTGTACTCGTCCCGGCAGTAGCCCCGTGGCACTCAAAATTTCCCTGGAATTTTCTAGTGTTTACTTTACAATTCTCTTTTGCCATATTTCGGCGCGTAACTCGTCCCGCAGCTTTGAGAAAACCCCAACAATATATACATCAAAACGTTCGGCTCGATCGGGGGAGGGGTGCTATGACTTTTGGTGTTGAAATTGCAATTTTTCCCAAAGTTATTCCCAAAACAAAACAGGCATAATTCTCCATTGGAAATGAATGGGAATTTCTTTTTGAACACAAAATTTCATCTTTTTTCAGAGTCACCTAGCTCTCTTATACTTGCACATGGAAATGTGATTCAAACTTTAAAACGAAGGACAACTTGTTCTCTCTTCACAACACTAAACTGTTTTTCCATAACATGTAAACTTTTCAAACTATGAGCATTCAAAGGAGGAGTGGAAATCACTTTTTCTTCAAAGTTAGAGTGGAAGCATTAGTTATTGACACTCTTACTGCTCAAATGCAGGCCAGGCAGGTATGTGTGTGTGTGTGTCTGTGTGTGAGTGTTTGTATACACTATGTTGTGTGCTAATACAGGGTATGTGTGAAGCGTCAAGTGCTGTAGTGTCGTGCATAGAGTTAGTGCATGTTGCTACTGCCTTGTGCTCTGTGTGCTACTCTCTGCTGTACTCGTCCCGGCAGTAGCCCCGTGGCACTCAAAATTTCCCTGGAATTTTCTAGTGTTTACTTTACAATTCTCTTTTGCCAAATTTCGGCGCGTAACTCCTCCCACAGTTTTGAGAAAACCCCGACAATATATATATCAAAACGTGCGGCTCGATCGGGGGAGGGGTGCTATGACTTTTGGTGTTGAAATTCCAATTTTTCACAAAGTTATTCCCAAAACAAAACAGGCATGATCCTCCATTGGAAATGAATGGGAATTTCTTTTTAAACACAAAATTTCATCTTTTTTCAGAATCACCTAGCTCTCTTATACTTGCACATAGAAATGTGATTCAAACTTTAAAACATAGGAAAACTTGTGCTCTCTCCAAAACACTAAACTGTTTTTACATAACATGTAAACTTTTCAAAGTATGAGCAGTCAAACAAGGAGTGGAAATCACTTTTTTTTCAAAGTTAGAGTGGAAGCGTCAGTTATTGACAGTCTTACTGCTCAAATGCAGGCCAGGCAGGAATGTGTGTGTCTTTGTGTGTGTCTTTGTGTGTGAGTGTTTGTACACACTATGTTGTGTGCTAATACAGGGTATGTGTGAAGCGTCAAATGCTGTAGTGTCGTGCATACAGTTAGTGCATGTTGCTACTGCCTTGTGCTCTGTGTGCTACTCTCTGCTGTACTTGTCCCGGCAGTAGCCCCGTGGCACTCAAAATTTCCCTGGAATTTTCTAGTTAGTGCCACGGGGTTCTAGCTCCGAGGCCTTCCACTCCAGAAGCTGGAGCCCCGAGGCAACTATTAATCTTCTCCATACTTATTCTTACATCTTCTTCCGCCGTTTTTCGGCGCGTAACTCCTCCCGCAGCTTTGAGAAAACCCCGACAATATATACATCAAAACGTGCGGCTCGATCGGGGGATGGGTGCTATGACTTTTGGTGTTGAAATTCCAAAGTTTCCCAAAGTTATTCCCAAAAAACCGGGAGATTTCTCCATTGGAAATGAATGGGAATTTTTTGAAAAACCCCAAAAATGTCACCTTTTTTCACCTTTTTTCAGAGTCACGTAGCTCGCTCATACGTGCACGTAGAAACGTGATTAAAACTTTAAAACGGAGGAAAACTTGTCCTCTCTGGAAAAATCCCGAACTGTTTTTACATAAAATGTAAAATTTTCAAACTATGAGCAGTCAAACGAGGAGTGGAAATCACTTTTTCGTCAAAGTTAGAGTGGAAGCGGCAGTTAGCTAGAGTGTGAGAAGCAGTAATGCATAACCTTCATTTTTATTTTTAACTCGAGCTCACGGCCAAACCGTAAAAAGAAGACAAATAATTTTTTGTCAAAATATAGACATAGGTGTTGGGATTCATAAAATGTGACTTTGACAGGCGGGGTCTGCACACAATTCAAACGGGGGGTCCGAGACCGGCGGCAATATCTGTCTCGCTGCCCATTAAACCTAATGTAATCGTCATCTTTTTTCAAAAGAATCTCACTCTGTGTTCACACTGAGCTTACTCGCTCATTTTAAGGAATATCTGAATAAAATAAACACTGTCAGAATCTGCCGGCTTCTGTGTCTCTCACGGTGTTTTCGGTTTTTGGACAGGAGTTACGGTTTTCTCACAGTTTACAATTGTTCGGAACCTTGTCAGAAGCCAAATTCTTAGAATTTTGAGACATTTTTCAAGGCAGATCCTGAAATCGCCGTAGCAACCGCAGGGCCTTAGCTGACAATGGCAACCTGTTGCTGGGCAGAAACTGACCTACTTTTTTGTGATTGGCTGAACTGACCTACCTTTTTGTGATTGGCTAATTCTACCTGTCTGTCTGTTTTACCAGTTAACTGAGGTAGCAGCCGAGCTAGTATTGATACTCTCTCTATATATACATATGAATTATACTGACAGTCTTACTGCTCAAATGCAGGCTGGTGTGTGTGTGTGTGTGCGTGCCTGCGTGTGTGTGTGTGAGTACATACTGTGTTGTAGTGCTTAGTTAGTGCATGTTGCTACTGCCTTGTGCTCTGTGTGCTACTCTCTGCTTACATCTACTGTTACACTTGATACTGACCAGTAAGATGTTCTTAATACTGCCACAGTAAAAGTTACTTAGTGTTATATGATCAGGGTGACTTTTGAACACTGGAAATAAATTGTGTACTCGTCCCGGCAGTAGCCCCGTGGCACTCAAAATTTCCCTGGAATTTTCTAGTGTTTACTTTACAATTCTCTTTTGCCATATTTCGGCGCGTAACTCCTCCCGCAGCTTTGAGAAAACCCCGACAATATATACATCAAAACGTGCGGCTCGATCGGGGGATGGGTGCCATGACTTTTGGTGTTGAAATTCCTATTTTTCCCAAAGTTATTCCCAAAACAAAATAGGCATGATTCTCCATTGGAAATGAATGGGAATTTCTTTTTGATCACAAAATTTCATCTTTTTTCAGAGTCACCTAGCTCTCTCATACTTGCACATAGAAATGTGATTCAAACTTTAAAACGAAGGAAAACTTGTGCTCTCTTCACAACACCAAACTGTTTTTACATAACATGTAAACTTTTCAAACTATGAGCAGTCAAATGAGGAGTGGAAATCACTTTTTTTTCAAAGTTAGAGTGGAAGCGTCAGTTATTGACAGTCTTACTGCTCAAATGCAGGCCAGGCAGGTATGTGTGTGTCTTTGTGTGTGTCTTTGTGTGTGAGTGTTTGTACACACTATGTTGTGTGCTAATACAGGGTATGTGTGAAGCGTCAAGTGCTGTAGTGTAGTGCTTAGAGTTAGTGCATGTTCCTACTGCCTTGTGCTCTGTGTGCTACTCTCTGCTGTACTCATCCCGGCAGTAGCCCCGTGGCACTCAAAATTTCCCTGGAATTTTCTAGTGTTTACTTTACAATTCTCTTTTGCCATATTTCGGCGCGTAACTCGTCCCGCAGCTTTGAGAAAACCCCAACAATATATACATCAAAACGTGCGGCTCAATCGGGGGAGGGGTGCTATGACTTTTGGTGTTGAAATTCCAAAGTTTCCCAAAGTTATTCCCAAAACAAAATAGGCATGATTCTCCATTGGAAATGAATGGGAATTTCTTTTTGAACACAAAATGTCATCTTTTTTCAGAATCACCTAGCTCTCTCATACTTGCACATAGAAATGTGATTCAAACTTTAAAACGAAGGAAGACTTGTGCTCTCTTCACAACACTAAACTGTTTTTACATAGCATGTAAACTTTTCAAACTATGAGCAGTCAAACGAGGAGTGGAAATCACTTTTTCTTCAAAGTTAGAGTGGAAGTGTCAGTTATTGACACTCTTACTGCTCAAATGCAGGCCAGGCAGGTATGGTGTGTGTGTGTGTGTGTGTGTGTGTGTGTGCTGTAGTGTCGTGCATAGAGTTAGTGCATGTTCCTACTGCCTTGTGCTCTGTGTTCTACTCTTTGCTGTACTCGTCCCGGCAGTAGCCCCGTGGCACTCAAAATTTCCCTGGAATTTTCTAGTGTTTACTTTACAATTCTCTTTTGCCAAATTTCGGCGCGTAACTCCTCCCACAGTTTTGAGAAAACCCCGACAATATATACATCAAAACGTGCGGCTCGATCGGGGGAGGGGTGCTATGACTTTTGGTGTTGAAATTCTAATTTTTCACAAAGTTATTCCCAAAACAAAACAGGCATGATCCTCCATTGGAAATGAATGGGAATTTCTTTTTAAACACAAAATTTCATCTTTTTTCAGAATCACCTAGCTCTCTTATACTTGCACATAGAAATGTGATTCAAACTTTAAAACGAAGGAAAACTTGTGCTCTCTTCACAACACTAAACTGTTTTAACATAACATTTAAACTTTTCAAACTATGAGCAGTCAAACGAGGAGTGGAAATCACTTTTTCTTCAAAGTTAGAGTGGAAGCGGCAGTTATTGACAGTCTTACTGCTCAAATGCAGGCCAGGCAGGTATGGTGTGTGTGTGTGTGTGTGTGTGTGTCTTTGTGTGTCTTTGTGTGTCTTTGTGTGTGAGTGTTTGTACACACTATATTATGTGCTAATACAGGGTATGTGTAAAGCGTCA
>NC_070595.1:2690000-2792500 GCF_027409825.1 Scomber japonicus | reverse complement strand
TGTTCTAGCCACTGTTTGAACTTCATGTGCAGAATGATGTATATACATGAAGTTCAAACAGATGGCTGTTTTCACATTAATTTGCTGAAGGATGAAAGTTTGTCTGTACTCACCTTAAATCTCAGTTTCAGATTTGCAGATACAGCAACTTGATTGACTGAGCTCGACATGATCACGGACAGCAGATAGCTTTGTCAAAAGTGTGAGGAATTGGGACAGAGAAGACGTACACGACAGAGGTGCAAGGATGACACGCAAATTCGTGAAGAGTTCCTCATTTTCTGACTTTTTTCTCATTTATTTACAAAAAGTTATGAGGTTACAAATTACAAACCGGGGAAACAGTGAAGCTCAGTGGCGGTAGCGTTGCTTTACAGAGCATATGGAGTGTCTCACTTAACACAAGCAAATATCTTTTAATAAACTAATAAAAACAGCAAAAAAAGACTACAATAAAACTTCCTAAAAACATGTTTCCTGTCTTTATTGTTTCTGTGGATCAAAACACTTTCCGTTTGTGTCTGTATGTGTCAGTAGCAGTACAGCAGCCAGTTGGAGACATTTCAAGCATTACACAGTCACCTTTCAAATAAAAAAATTCACCTAAACTTACCATTTCCTCCACTGTGTCTGTTGAGCAGTTCGTGTACAGAGCTGCTTTATTTCAACAGTCTCCACAGACTGTCAAATAAAAACTCGACAATACATCTTTCAATGCGTTACTCAACTTGTTAAAAGACAGTCATTAAACTGAAATATACAATATTAATAACACACATTAACAGCTCATCTTGCTGCGGACAGTTTAAAAGTTCATACACACAAAAATCAGGAGTGAGCTGAAAACAGTGAAGCTCAGAAGTATAGAAACTAGCTGCAGTTGCTCCGATCAGCCACTGAGTGTCGCTGTCTGGCCACACAGACCACAAAAGACAGAACTCTTACATCTATCTATCTATCTATCTATCTATCTATCTATCTATCTATCTAATTGACTGCCACCTTATGAAACAGGATTATGACTATGATTCTGTCTGTATTGTGTACATTACACAATACAGTAATATATTCTTTCAGTTAAAAAATCAGACTTCATTTCAATTTAAAATCACAGCATTTTAATTAAAAATCACACTCAGCTCCATTACTACAATGTCATAGATGTGGTAATAAGATAAGATATTTCTTTATTAGTCCCACAATGGAGAAATTTGCAGTGTTAGAGCAGCAAGTGGACAGTAATGGAAGAGTCAATAAGAAGAGATAAGTATGAAATAGTAGAGCATATAATAAAAAACAATTACACAACATTTAACAGGCCAATTCTTCAAGAAATAGTATTTGCAATTCTAAAAGGCAGTTCCTCTTCAGAATGAAAGTCCTGAAAACATCTCTGCCAGTGATATTTGTGACTCCATTGCACCATAGTTTCTTCTTCATAATTATCTTCACATGAAAAAAATTGACAATTCACCCTTTCACATATAACATATGAGAAATTTACATGTGATAATCATTTACTGCATCATGTGCCCAAATGACATCAGAAGAGTTCTTAGGAATAAGTTGTCAAAAGGTAACACACATTACTAGTTTTTTCCAGGAAAAGCAGACACTGATCATTTATATAAATTGTGTTTATTGCCAGAGGAGCAGAAGTCTTGCAGCTCATCTACAAGTGCTCACCTTGGTGAATACTCCCTCTTGTGGCAAAGAAAAAGAAATACACTGTATAAAGTTAAATTTGAACCCACAGTGTAAACACATTTAAATACCCACTGTGACATGTCTCCATGGCACCTAGATGGGGTGGTGACTGTCACCTTTACCCAAATCAGTGAGGATGACCATGGAGATTGTCAACACTTTTTGAAGCTGTATGATGGGCTCCTCACTGCCTGTTGGACCTTACTGCGGAATGGTATGAAACCCCAAAAGAATCACTACTTTAATTGTTATGTAGCAGACTTAGAAGGATATTCACTGAATCTGATAGTGGTAGGGGTACATCTCCAACACCATGAAGTGTGGTCAGGTTGTTTTGCTAAATGTTGCACGTATCTGAAAAGAAATGGAATTGAAAAGACAATGTTTTCTGCTGTTAAACTAGGATTATTTGATAAAGAAAAACATTTTTTGGAAGTGCAAGTATGTACATATTTCAAGACATACAAAAATAGTCCGTAAGAAAGTCAGAATACCTTATACAAATTCTGAAATACTTATTCTCCCTGATTGAAAAAAACCTAAATCTATAAATATGCAAGTAGTATTAATTTCACAAGCATAACTGTTGAACACATGTCTCCATATCACTGAAAACTTTGTGCTCAATGTACTGACGACTTCACATTTTCACATCACACCTGTGTTCATTGCATACTGGACCACTGGAGTACTAACTAATTTGTGATATCACAAATCGGAAATTTTTAGGGTGAGTACAGACAAACTTTTATCCTTCAGCAAATTAATGTGAAAAAATCCTTCTAACTCATACATCATTCTGCACATAAAGTTCAAACATTCATCATATTTCCATATGTGCAAGGAAAAATGTGCTATGTTGTAATCCTTAAGATTTCAGTCCTGGTTAATTTGGCGAGTGCAATTTAATAATACAGCAAACACTTATTGGGCAGCTAAAACAGGTAACTGGACAACCAACAAAACTGACTGCATTTTAAGGAAACCTACTAATTCATTTTAGACACATTTATAATCACCTATCGCTTTTGGTGGTAACTATGGTGACAAAATACAATGCATTTCCTTTGCTGCTTTACTATAAAAATCAGCATATATTTCACCAGTTGAACACTTTTAATCTGAAGCAGCAGCAGTAAGAAAAATTGATATTGTGTTCTTCTCTGCTGTAGTGCAGCTGGCATACCACACTGTGCATCCGAAAATAAGGACACTCTCTATTGTGCAGTGGTAGTGGTAGAAGTTCCTCAGAAAAGGTGGAGGGAGTTTACTCCTCATTCTCAGGAAGAAGAGACGCTGCTGGGCTTTTTTGATGATGTGGGTGGTGTTGACAGTCCAGCCCAGGTCCTCGAGATGTGCAGGCCGGGGAACTTGAAATCTGTGACACACTCCACCTCCTCCCCGTTGATGCTCAGGCCTGAGTGCAGGGTGTACAGCGTGAACAGGACTGGACTCAGGACGCAGCCATGAGGAACACCAGTGTTGAGGACGATGGTGGAGGATGTGGAAGTGCCCAAGTCTGTTCGTCAGAAAGTCCTTGATCCACAGACAGAGGGGGTTCCGAGTTGCAATATCTGCAGTTGATCAGTCGGCTGGGGCTGAGGAGTTGAATGCCGAGCTGAAGTCAACAAACAGCATCCTGATTTACATCAGGATGCTGTTTATTGACTTCAGTTAGGGCTTTCCAGGTGACTGAGGGCAGTGTGGAGGGCGATGGAGATGGCATCGTCTGTGGATCTGTTGGACCTGTTGGACCTGTTGGACCTGTAGGCGAACTGATGTTGGTCAAGGCTGGGAGGGATATGGGCCTTGATATGCTGCAACACCACTCTCTCGATGCATTTCATGATCACCGGTGTTAGGGCCACAGGCCAGTAGTCATTCAACCCTGTGATGGCAGAGGTTTTGGGCACAGGGATTATGGTGGCAGTTTTCAGGCAGGTGTGAACTGTGGCTTGTTGCAGCGAGCAGTTGAAGATGTTAGTGAGCAGCAAGCTGATAAGCGCCTGATTTCAGCACCCTCCCTGGTACTCAATCCGGTCTTGGTGCTTTGCTGATGTCGATGCCACGCAGGACCCGCAGTACCTGATGTTGTTGGAGTGTGGGGGGCTGGTCATGCTCTGATGGTGTTAGCAGTGTGTCCTCTGCCTGTCTGCTGTTGTCTTCTTCAAAGTGTGAGAAAAAGGTGTTGAGCTGGTCCAATAGAGAAGTGTCAGCAGGGGAGCGGGTCTTGTGGCGTTGCTTGTAGTCTGTGATGTTCTAGATGCCTTGCCACATGGAGCGGGGGCTGTTTTCTCTGAAGTTGGCCTCTATCTGCTCTTTGTACTTTGTTTTAGCAGCCTTGATACCTCTGTTCAGGTCCGCCCTAGCCTTCCTGTAGGCCTCGAGCAGTGCTCTGACAGTAGCATTGAACCAGGATTTTTGGTTGGGGAATGTTTTGACTTGTTTCCTTATTGTTACATTGTCCATGCAGAAGCTGATGTATGACAGTACAGAGAAAGTGTGGCGCTCAATGTCTGGTTGTTCAAAGAAATCCCACTTGGTGTCCTCAAAACAGTCCTGTAAGGATAGTGTTGCCTCTTCAGTCCAGCACTGCACTGACTTGTCCTGTGGCTTAGATCTGCAGATGAGAGGCCTGTAAGCTGGTGTCAGGAAAGGGAAAGATGGTCTGAGTGTCCGAGATGGGGAGAGGGATGGGCTTTGTAGAAGTTAAGTTCATTTGTATATTTTTACAAGTTATTTACAAAACATATGTATTTACAATGTTTACACAGTTATCATTTACATATTTGAAATTTTTAAAAGTAAACTCAAAACCTACCTGTTCAGCCTGGCTTTTGATTAAGAATGGTTTATAGTCTTTTTTAAATTGTCATTATATTTGTTTTGATGTTTAAATTGTATCTATCTACTTTATTGTAATTTTATTATCATTCTATGATCTTCTTATTCATCTAGCTTATTCATGTTTTTATGAATCTCTTTTTTAGCCTCGTTTTAGTCTTAGTTTAGCTTTTATTAAACTTAATCACTTATATTTTGCAAACATTGATGTATATGGGTGATCTTATAGTCAAAACCACAGTTTAAGAATTACTGTTTTTGTGTATTTTGGTCTGCATTCAGTAAAAAAAATTAGCCATTATTGAGAAATATATATGAAGTTATTGTCAAAACTTCACAAAAAGCTATTTTAAGTGTAAAGACAGTGAAAACAGAACAGATATTAATGTTACTGGGTATCATGTTTCTCTCTTTTCAGAATTACTGTTGTGAATTGTTGTGCCATCTAAACAGTGTGTTTGCTGTTCTAAGTGCAATAGTGTAATAATTAGATTCTCTTCAGTGTGTGTTCCCATTTGTGTAAGAAGAATTTGTGCTATTAAGAACATTTATTATATTATTATTGTTGCTTTCTGCTCTTCTTACATTTCTGATTGCATATTTTATTTTTGGCATATATATGTATATAGTGTTTATTAATGGATTTATTTATTTTATTTAAAGGTTTAATGATCAGGGACAATGCACATTGATAAAACATTTTAACAATTAGCCAAAAGGCTATTTTACATCTGCTGTCTCTGGACTGATGTTGAGTAGTCACCCTAAAAGAATATTTGAAAAAATGTCCTTGTGGTTCTCTAAGCATGCCTCCTTTTTTGCCTCCTTTTTTCCCCAAAAGGAGCAGACTCACTGCTTACCACTATTCCAAAGGGAGACAGTGTGAAACATTTTGTGTGGTCTTGCTATGACCGCAAAGCCTAGTTTGACCCAGTGCATATTAATGATGGAAACACTTGGGAGGCTTAAAGAGAAATACAGTGTTTCAGTAAAATGAAAAAAAAGATTAGAGACTTGCAGACAACAGCATGTTTTTACAGTTTAACAATATACAATGAATTCAAAGGTAGAAACAAGTAAATTACTTTTAAAACAAGTTATTAAAAATATTAAGAGCAGCCAAAAATGAATCCCAGCTTCTCTTTCATAAACAATATTCCATATTTAACACTTTATTTTTGCTACTTACACTCTTCTGTGTCAACTACCGCCTTGACCAGCTCTTCATCTGAAGGCTCCTCCGATGATATTGAGGGCATAGCTGGTCTGGAGGAGGCTGCAATCACACAGTCAGAGGGAATCAACAAAGAGCAAAAACAGTGAACTCTTTATATGATTTAGACTGTACTGGAACTTGCCTGGAAATGCAGGCTTTGGTGTCATCAGCTTCTGCACCTTGGCCTGCATTTCCACCCCTGACAGAGAAGGCCACCCGGAGAGAAAGGCCTTGATTACAGGGTCAATGAGATGGTCCTACAATGAGAATAAATGACACACAACAGCATGTATAATTTCACAACATGACAAATACTTTTCTGCAGAGAGTGCATCTATTCATTTGCAACTAACATCACAGCTTTAGAATAAAACACATACGTTGATGCACTCTTGGCAACCAGGACAGAGGCTGTGCAGCAGGAGTAGCTCTCTGCCTGTCTCTCTTACGGATGTAGCGGACAGTGTTCGCCATCTGCATCCTGGGAGCTGGAGCCTTCCTCCGGAGGTAGTTGACAAACCTGTGCAAATCAGACAGCTTGTTAGACGTACTTAGCACTAGCTCTTGTTCCTGAGGAAGGAGGTTTTACATTAAAAAGTGAACTTTCATTTCTATGAGAATACAATATATTTTATTACAAGCCATGGCAGACGATCAGATATCAGATGAACTGGTTGAGGTGGTGGTGGAAGGACACCAAAGACGTGGAGCCCCTGGCGCAGCAATAAACGGGCAGGATGTACAGCTGCATGTCCGTGGGTCCTGGATGCAGCTGAGATGGCGCCTCTGCGTACTAAAAATGTCTGGTATGCAGAGATTGTCGAGCAACCCTGCCCAGGCTGTTGTGTACTGCCGGGCCGCCGAAGGTGCCCAGCAGGTGTTGATTCCTCAGCGTCACATGTTCTGCGACAACAGTGGAGCCGCCACTACCCTTGGAGATCCTCTGGATCACCTTGGCGTCAGTCAGACCGACCATCCCGTGCTTCCCCTCCAGCTGGAATCGCTTAGCCTCAGTGAGATGGCTGGCATTTCCAGGGTCCACCCCGAGCCCTCGGAGCATGTGAGGACACTCATGAGCACCTGCCCCCCGTGCTTGTTATCGACATTGTTAACCCAGGAGGCCGTGTCAGAGACGGCACCCAGCTTCTTCGTCACCTGGTAGGGGGGAAAAGAGAAAGAGAGAGGGTAAGAGACAGATTTCAAATGTTACTGTCAGTGCACACAAACACAGACACACACAGCTGTGGTGTAAAATATGAAATTGTGAGACACAATTTGCCGTCATGGTCGAATCCATCTTTAAGATGGATCCAAAGGTGGACGTGATCCTGGCCTTGAACTAATCCAGTGGGTCATCACCCATCTGGCTGCAGAGGGGGAATTTGGGGCAGTGGTGGAAACTCCCCCTCACTTTGGACAAGGCGAGGAACTGCTCGCAAAAGATTGGCACTGTTGCCCAGAATGCAGGACTTCAGCTGTCCAACCACCCTCAGGTCACAGGACAGCCTGCAGAAACACAACACAAGAATTATATACACATTTATCACAACAAACACTGATACATATACAACAATAAGAAGTCTGTCTTACTTGTACGTGAGTACAGCTGGAAACTGGCAGCGGTGGCAGGCTTGGGGAAAGCTGCTACAACTGTATTTCTGATAAAAATATCTGGGGATGCAGGGGGTGCCATTGGGGCCGTACCATACACCTGTACCGTCAGCAGAGCAACCTTTTTGCTGCCAGAGACGTTTTTCTTGTGCAGTAGCAAACGTTTGGAGGGTGCTCTGGCAGTATTTTGTATCAAGAAGCACAAAGTCGTTTGTTGTCTTTCTGATAGTTTATCGAGTCGTCTGCAGATGGACTCCTTGCTTTCTCAAGCGTGAGATGGCACGAATGAGCCCAGAGCAGAGGAAATTGTCAGATTACATACAATGCGTGAAAGCATGACCTTGTTCTACCATCAGCACCCAGGAAGTGCTCTTGTTCAGTGAAGAATTTCCTAGTGAAACTGACAGTTCCTTGTTGTTGGGTGGTGTTTGTTGTCATGACAGATTGGTGATGCTGATGTTTGCACATGTTGATGCTCTAGCCATGACTTTCACAGTTCTGTCCTTCAGGGAAACTCCCAGGGTAAAGGCTACCATAACGCCTAGTTTCTCAGAAATGTTCAATGGTAGTGGTGTCACAGGTATTGCGGCCCCCACTCCGTGAGGAAGTTGTGTGCAGACATAGCAGCTGTCATTTGTAATCCTTCTGGCTGTCGATAGTACTACAGCGTACCAAGAATTTCCCTCAGGCTTCAGTAGGGGGTGAATAAACTCAGGCAGCAATTCTCTCCTCTTTCTGCAGTTGGATGCTCTGCAGCTGCTGTTTGAGTTTTCGCACCCCTGTTGTTGATTAGGCTGAGATGTGCCTTGTTGCAGGAGCAGTAGCAGGACAATGGTGACAGTGAGCAGGAATATGCTGCAAATTCCCCTACATCTGTCACCCCTCCAGTGCCACTGTATATTCATTGGCGTCACTGCATCAGCCGTGGTGCCTCAACTTACCCCTGTAATCTAAAAATGTTTTAGCTCTTTTGCACTGCCAAGGACTGCACTTAATTTCTTTGTACCTGTTACAATGACAATGAGGAAGTTGTTTGCAGACATAGCAGCTGTCGTTTGTAATCCTTCTGGTTGTCGATAGTACTACAGCGTACCAGGAAATTTCTTCAGTAGGGGGCTTCAGTAAGGGGGTGAATAAACTCAGGCAGCAATTCCCTCCTCTTTCTGGAGGGATGAAACTACAGCTTGGTCCGTTTAGACAGGGGGAAAAGTTCGTGGGGCTCGCCTCCTTCAGCCATCATACAGCCTGCAGAGGTAGCTCTGCAGGCTGTATGATGGCTTGTAACCTTTCTCTTTGTAAACTTTCTCTCTGAAAGAAAGTGGAGGTCCCTCAGGTCGCGTGCAGCTGCAGCATAAAGTAATACTTCGGCTACCGTAAAAAGACAGGCTACGGCTTGGAGGAAGAAGGTTATTTTTTCCCACTAAAAAAAATTAATTTATTAAGGACTGTATTTAGGACTGCACTTATTTTTTTTTTTATTTAGAAAGAATTCAGTTATTTTTTATTATTATTTATTTTAAATACATATTTACTTAATACTGTAAGAGATCAAGGATCCAGAATGTGTTGTTGTTGACACTGAAAACCTGTAAGGCCTACTTTTTCCACACAGAAAATCCACAGGAATCGATAAGGGAATCGATAAAGAATCGGATCGATAAGCAGAATCGATAATGGCATTGATATCAATAAAATCTTGTCAATTCCCATCCCTAGTGGTATCAGTAGGGTGAGATCAGCATAGCCTACAATGTCACGTGAGGCTATCACGGCTTTTTCAACAGCTGCCACAGCTCTTAGACATGTAGGAAGTCCTGAAGCAACTGAGTCAAGTTTTGATGAGAAATAGGCTACAGGTCTACAGCTACATCGTCCCCCATGGTCTTGTGTCAGTATGGAAGTCAAGTACCCATCCCCTTTGTCAACAGTCTGTGTGAATGGTTTGGTGCAATCTGGAAAGCCCAATGTTGGAGGAGATGCCAATTTCAAATCAACAAAGGCTTTTACAGCCTCAGGTGTCCAAATGACTCTGTCTTTTGCTGTGAGGCACCTCCCATGAGCGAGAGCACTAAAATTTCTGCATAGTTTGGGATCCACTGTCTGCAATATGACATCATTCCTAAAAAACTCATACCCTGTTTCTTTGTGTCTGAGTGTGGAATGTTTTGGATTGCTTCAATTCGTTTGGGTGGGAGTGTTTTGCCCTCTGCTGTGATCACATGACCCAGAAAAGTGACTTGTTTTGAAACAAACTGAAGTTTTGACAAACTGGCCTTGTGGCAGTTATCAGCCAAATGGTTCAGAAGAGCGAGTGTGTCTTGTACTGCTGCATTTACTGCTTGCAGATCCTGTACAAATCTCCACTTATCGGGTTGCTCAGCATCTCTGATTTTCTTTACAGGAAAAATTGGTGTTCACACAGGAGATTTTTCATAGGAGTAACGATTACTCCTGCTTCAAGTATATTGATTTTGCATGGTCTGTACAAAGATTTTGGTGTGATCACAACTGGTTCGGCACCTTTAATCAGTCCTACATCATATTTGTGCTTTGCCCATAAACATGATGGTACCTGACTTAACTCTGGAATTTCAGAGACGTCTTTTATGAGAATGTGATTGCCGAAGAATGAATCAAAGAAATCTTTTACCTCTGTGGTTGTTATGAAATTTGTGTCTGGAATGAGCTCAACAGTCTTTACAGCAGAAAATCTTTTTTGGCGCACCTTTAGAAGCGGATGGAAATCAACATCAAAATCTGATGTTTTTTCCCACCCAGAGGCAACTGTTCTGGCAGTATTTTGAACATGACACATACAAATTACTTTAACATCTTAGGAAATGACTTCATGGGTGAGGACAGCACTGACCTCTGAAAACTTCCTGAGAGCCTGCTCTAGGGTTTTCCAGCTCACAAATCCGATCCCAGTCTCTACAGCCATTCCTTTTGTCACCACATTTTCACAGTCTACAGTGGCCCTGGTGAAACACATCAGAAACAATTTAATTAACACAATTAGTGAACAACAACCTCCTTTAGACCTGAGGATGATTGCGGCCTACAGGAAGGAGAAAAAAAATGTACAAGATCATTTGGTCAAATCTCAATTAAAGAAACATATACCACAGACTGCCTCACAGTCTGTTTTACAGTCTAAGGCAAATTGCTTTCTTTATTGTCACAGGGCTTTCCCCTCAACTCAACCTTTTACTTCCTGAGGCGTACACAGGATTCTTGCCTGAACCTAAATGTCAGGGATTAGTGCCTCAACTTAACCCTCTTACTTTCCCAGGCTGATACTGGCTTCCTGCCTAAACTTAACTGTAACGGGCTTCTGCCTGAACCTAACCACTATAGGCCTTTTGCCTAAACTTAACCGTTACAAGCCCCTTGCCTAAACCTAACCGCTGGCGCTTGGGTTTAGTGCTCCTACTTACAGATTACCTGTACTTTTCTCTAAACACAACCAGTTCTCCCCTAGCCTAATTCGGTCTCAAGCTAATATTGTCCGCCCTAAACATCATTTTTTCTTTCTTTCTACATGAGAATGGCCACCGCCCTGGCCCCTGGGTGTCAATTAGGTCTGATTTATCAGAAGAATGTATTATTTTTCATTGTGTGATGTGTCTACTGCTCTGCCTTTGAGGGTAATTATCCCACTGTTTGTACAATAAAAGTATATCATAATGTCTATTCACATGGAGTCTTGGGTGTGGTTCCTGGAGCACGGGTCCCAATCAGGGTATGGAGGGATGGAGCGAGTCACTGGCAGCAGTCCCAAATCCTCTTCGCCTAACCCGACCTGTGCATCCCGCTTCGCCCTTGGGACTCGGCTCTGGGGCCCGCCCTTATTCCCTCCTGTGTATGACAAGTGATTTCATGAATGTAATGCATTTATTGTAACTTCATCTATACATCTTGGCACATAAAGTGCAAATTTCTCCTACTGTAAATACTAATATGTGTTTACATAAGCTCTTATGACTAGTATAGTCAAGTTTTTCAGTCTGGGTTTAGCATATCATGTTTACATGTACTCTGTATTAGACACCTCTGTATTACTCATTTTATGTTAAACACTCTCAACAATCATAACCCATCCATCAAACTTAAAGCCACCACACACCCCTCCTCTGTCGATTTTTTAGACACCACCACATTTAAAGGACCTCTTTTCCTTACTCACCTACATTTGGATGTTAGAGTCTTCTTCAAAGACACAGACACTCATGCCCTGCTCCATAAGAGCAGCTTCCATTCAAAAACACACCTTTGCAGGTCTCATCAAGTCACAGTTACTCAGGTTCCAAAGGATCTGCACTGGGCAGGAAGACTTTAGGGAGGCCACTAAGGTGCTCTTCACCACCTTGACCAGCAGAGGGTACTCCAGGACCTTCCTGAGAGCCTGCTTTAGGGTTTTCCAGCTCACAAAGCCGATCCCAGTCTCTACAGCCATTCCTTTTGTCACCACATTTTCACAGTCTACAGTGGCCCTGGTGAAACACATTAGAAACAATTTAATTAACACAATTAGTGAACAACAACCTCCTTTAGACCTGAGGATGATTGCGGCCTACAGGAAGGAGAATGAAAATGTACAAGATCATTTGGTCCATTCTAAATTAAAAAAACATATACCACAGACTGCCTCACAGTCTATTTTCAAACAGCAAAAATAGTTTCATGATGTTGCCGGCCAGAGAGTGTTTCCTACTGCCCACTATGCTTCTATGCGCTCTAAAAATTGTATTTACATGATCACATGCAAAACATGTGGCATGAGGCTCTGGGGCCCGCCCTTATTCCCTCCTGTGTATGACAAGTGATTTCAATCAATCAATCAGTCAATCTCTGGATGGCATTACTCTGGCCTCCAGCACCACTGTAAGGAACCTAGGAGTTATATTTGGATCTGTCAGGATCTGTCCTTTAATTCCCACATAAAACACATTTCAAGGACTGCCTTCTTTCATCTGTGTAATATTGCAAGAATTAGACATATCCTGTCTCAAAATGATGCTGATGCATTTGTTACTTCTAGGCTGGACTACTGTAATTCATTATTATCAGGCTGTCCTAACAAGTCTCTTAAGACTCTCCAGCTGGTCCAGAATGCAGCTGCTCGTGCTCTGACAAAAACTAGAAAGAGAGATCATATTATTCCCATCTTGGCTTCACTGCATTTGGCTTCCCGTAAAATTCAGAATAGAATTCAAAATCCTTCTCCTCACGCTCCATCATATCTTAAAGAACTGATAGTACCTTGTAGGGCTGCTCGATTATGAAAAAAATCATAATCACGATTATTTGGGTCAAAATTGAAATCACGATTATTAAAATGATTTTTTTTTTAACTTTAGAAACATGCTGCATTTATTGGACATTCATCTTAATTAATTTTCTCTCCCAGCAGCAGCCTTTTATTTGCCGCTTAACGCAACACACAGCAGAACATGTGCAGAGATATTAGAGCTGAGCTGGTGGTTACCATGACGATAGTTCACACAACACTTCCTGGTTTTTAATAATTAGTCAGTAAACTCAGCATCGTCTGACGCAGGCTGGAAACTTTAAACTTTTATTTACAGTTAAAACATTTCTCTGTGTGTTTCAGCCTCTATGCTAACGATGCTGCGGTGGCTTCCGGTATAAGCTTTTCAAAATAAAACCTTTGTTATTGTTATTAATATTTTATTTATTAAAAAAAAATTCCCCTCGATTTTATTAGTTGTGAAATCGTTTGGCCCCTAAATCGCAATCACGATACAATTTCGATTAATTGAGCAGCCTTAGTACCTTGGGTACCTACTAGAACACTGCGCTCCCAGCATGCAGGACTACTTGTGGTTCCCAGTATCTCTAAAAGTAGAACAGGAGGTAGAGCCTTCAGCTATCAGGCTCCTCTCCTGTGGAACCATCTTCCAGATTTGGTCAGGGGGGCAAACACCTTCCCTACATTTAAGAGTAGGCTTAAAACTTTCCTTTTTGATAAAGCTTATAGTTAGGGCTCTTAGAGCTCTTAGCTTATGCTGCTATAGGCTTAGACTGCTGGGGGACTCCCATGATGCACTGAGCTCCTCTCTCCTCCTCCCTCTCTCTCTCTATCCATCCATGTATATCCATTAACATTCATGTTCTATTAATTGCGTTCAATAACCTAAACTTCTTCCCCAGAGTTGTCTGTGCTTTCTCGTCTCACAGGTAATCTGGGCCTGTAGATGTCCGGATGACAGATTCCAGTCCCGGACCTTCTGGCTTCATTGTTGATTTTCATTGTGCTTCTCTCCTCTATCCTTCCTTTCTCTCCTCACATCCCCAATCGGTCGAGGCAGATGGCCGCCCACTCTGAGTCTGGTTCTGCCTGAGGTTTTTTCCTGTTAAAAGGGAGTTTTTTCTTGCCACTGTTGCTCATGTGGGAATGTTGGGTCTCTTCAAAGTTAAAACCTGAAGAGCAGTGGCGGCTGGTGAAATTTTTTTTTGGTGGGGCTGGTGTGCCAACAGATTTCCCTGCCTAATCTAGCATAAGCATTCAAATGAACAGTCGGAAAATGACTACAGTTCCACAATAATAATTTAATTTCATAGAAAAAGTAACAATTTACAGCTATAATTAGACTTTATGCTATCAAATACTATACAATACAATCAAGGGATAAATTCACAACAAGGGTATGATTTCAGCTGAATCTATACAAATCAATAGTGGGTGAGTGAATGGGTGAGTGAGTGGAGGGGGGAGTGTCTAAGGTGAGTGTGGGTTGAGAAGAGAGAATGAAAGAGAACTTTTCCTATTAAAATGTAACACATACAAAGAATTTAGAACCAAGTTATTTTCAATAATTAACATAAAACTGATGATTTTAATACCCTCTCTAATCAAGACAAAAAACAGCATCAGTGTCATACATTTGTCACAGCCTGTCACAGCATTCTCCACAACTATATTACAATTACATAATACTATAATATTATTACATATTGACAACATATAGCTATATATACACAATTTAAAAGACACAAGAATGTCTCTGGTCCTCTGTGTGTCTGTTCCTCTGCGTGTCTTCTCCCAATATTATCCGTTTCTTTGTGGGTGGCTCCTGAACAGGTCCCCTGTACTCCTCATCCTCAGTCAGATTAGGAACAGCCTCCCTGATCCAATACATAAGTTTTATGAGTCAGTTGTGAAAACTGGTTAGGGATATATTAACCAAACCCAAGGTTGTTATAATTAATTCATCTAAACTTCACAGATAAATTAATAATTTGAATAAGATGACATAAGCATTTAAGGCTACACATAATTTATGCAGAGAATTAACAATTAGGCTAGGCTACCTAATAATGCATTTAACATACCTGATAGCCTGCATGCGGTTAATGAATGCCTGGGTGATTCCTGCGATGTAGACAGCATCGATGTTTCAGTTTCAGTTCCAGCTCCTTAAGGAGAAGTTTTTCCTCCGTCTTCTGTCTTGCAAAAGGGTAGATTAATAATGGTTTAACCGAATTTGGTGGAAGCTGCTCTTGAACTCCGGTTGTCACCGCCATCGTCGTAGCACATATTTTTTTCCCCCGCCGTAGCGTAAGACAGAGTCTGGGAGTCGCACTACGAAAAAAACTATCGCTGGCTCCTCATGTAGTTTTAGCAATCCTAAACCTTCACGCATTTTACGTAGCAGTTGGGCTGAAATTTCCGGCGCCCCACCGGCGTTAAATTTGGCGACGTTGATAGGCCAATTATTCATAATTTCCCCCTAGCAACCATAACCGGATTGGCTGTTTAGCTGCAGGTCAGGGGCGCTTTGCCGAGCGCCCCATGAGAGAATGTCAGTGGAAATTCACTGTTTAATGAGTGTCAGTTGGTGGAAATGTTGTTTAAATGATTTAAATTGCATGTAGGCACACACACTATTAAGTAAAACTGGCATTGATTATTGTTTTTAAATGTAAAAGATATTTTTTCCCCTAAACAGCTGGTGGGGCGGAGCCCCAGCGCCCCCTATGGGCCAGCCGCCACTGCTGAAGAGTTTGGTTTAGAACCTGCTCTGTGTGAAGTGCCTTGAGATAACTTTGTTGTGATTTGGCGCTATACAAATAAAGATTGATTGATTGATGCCCTCTGCTGTGATCACATGACCCAGAAAAGTGACTGCAAAAAAGTACTACCAGCTGGTAAGTTGAGTAAATTGTTTGCAAATGAAATTGGAGTGGAGCCTCGAGGACAGAGTAGTCAAGGATGAAGTTTCTGCAATAGGAACACATATCCAGAAAAGACATCATCTGTTTCTTTGTAATAAGTTTTGGAATTCCTGTCGGAGCCATTGCAGTTTGGACAAACTGGCTTTGTGACCTTCCGCAGCTAGGTGTTTTAGCAGAGATAAAGAGTCTCGACGGTGTTAGGGAATTTTCCATCATTAATATGCACTGGGTCAAACTAGGCTTTGCGGTCATAGCAAGGCCTCACCAAATGATAGGGTTAGACACTCTCTCCCTTTGAGATAGTGGTAAGCAGTAAGTCTGCTCCTTTTGGGGAAAACAGGAGGCATTCTGATAGGGTTGCTATAGCAGCCGAGGTCAGATATGTGTTTGACTGTTTTCCCTGAATGGGGTAGAGGCAGCTGGAGTCAGAAGTTTGATATAGTGTTGGATGTAGGACGAAGGTCCTGAGTAAGGTCTAAGCAATGTTTTGTCTATAGACCAGTAGACTAAATTCTGTATATTGTAGATGTGTTGGATCTGCCCATATTTGGGCATGGCTCAACCATGGGCATTATCTGTGTGGTTTAAAGTCTACCCACGGAGGAGAGAAGCTTCCAGTCCATGCAACACACCCATTTTGCCCATCCCAAAACCAAATCGTCCAGATGAATGGAGATTTGTGCAAGATTTGCAGGCTATTAATAATATTGTCGTGCCCACAGCTCCCATTGTGCCAGACACTAATTCGATTTTAGCCTCGTTAGCATCCAATTCGACACACTACACAGTCATTGATCTATGTTCAGCTTTTTTCTCTATACCGTTGCATCCAGATAGCCAGTATCTGTTTGCATTCACGTTCAAAGGCAAGCAGTATACATGGCGCTGTTTGCCACAGGGTTATGTTGAGATTCCAACAGTGTACGCAGCAGCGGTAAAAAGAGACCTGGATGACCTCCACCTCCCAGGGGGTTCAACACTTCTGCAGTACGCAGATGATCTTTTGATAGCCTCTCTATCCGAGGAAGCTTGTCGAAACACATCAGCTACTCAACACATGACAGCAGCTCGACGTTCAGGTTACGAGGCAACCATCCTTTCCAGCCCGCACATAACTTTAAAGCGCTCACCCCCCCCAAAGCCAGCCACTCTCCTTCCACTGATTGACACAACTGAAAATGAGCATGACCATCTGACAACATTCACCTAGCGAGCTATGCAGTAGTAAATGATTGGGAGGTTTTAGAAGCACGGGCTCTGCCTCCTGGCACTTCAGCGCAGGCAGCAGAACTATATGCCCTCACTAGGGCCTGTATTATCGCTTCTGGTAAAACTGCCACCATCTACACTGATTCACAATATGCTTTTGGTGTAGCTCATGATTTCGGTCAATTATGG
Source organism: Scomber japonicus (assembly GCF_027409825.1). Classification (NCBI taxonomy): domain Eukaryota; kingdom Metazoa; phylum Chordata; class Actinopteri; order Scombriformes; family Scombridae; genus Scomber; species Scomber japonicus. Next base: position 2,775,525 of record NC_070595.1, on the reverse strand, counting down.
AAAATGAGAAGGTTTGTGTCATCCTCTGGCAGGCCATTACAACATCATGCGTTGGTAAATGACCTGCTAGACGCCATTATGCGCCCGTTCGAGCTTGCAATTGTGAAATGTGCTGCTCACACTCAGGAAAATGATCCTGTTTCACGAGGAAATGCAATGGCTGATTTCGCAGCCAAACAAGCAGCAACTTCCTCTTCCTCCATGGTACGTCAGTGTGCCTCCACACAGCCTGTCCATCCATTTTTGCTACCCTCCGTTAATGATGTCGTGATACTGCAAAATCACGCTGATGATAGGGAGTGTAGTCTTTGGTTGAGAAAAGGTTGTACAGTTGATGCGGAGTCTAGCTTGTGGCTCCACCCTGATGGTTGACCAGTTTGTCCTCGAGCTCGCCTGCACGGACCAGCACATGTCGGAAGAGTGATCAATGATGTTATTCGCTCACAATGGTTTGCACCGGGTATCACACAGGTCTCACAAACTCTTGTTGAAAGTTGCTTGATATGCCAACAGACCAGAAAACAGACCAGCACTGTGCGACATGACCATTTAGAACCCCCATCAGGTCCATTTGTAAATATGCAAATAGATTTTGCACATATGCCCAGTCGTCAAGGCTACAAGTATTTGTTAGTCATAACTGATCGATTTTCAAAGTGGGTTGAATGCTTCCCAACCAGGAAAGAAGATGCCAGAACTGGTGTAAAGTGTCTTCTAAGGGAAGTAATCCCAAGATTCGGGATGCCACAGGGAATAGATAGTGACAGAGGTCCAGCTTTTGTATCACACATCACTGTCAGCTATTTTAGGATTCAAGTGGCAGTAACATGTTCCTTATCACCCACAAGTCCTTTCCTAGGTGGAAAGGACTGTACCAGGTGCTGCTGACAACCAGGACAGCTTTAAAGGTCGAAGGAAAGGCAGAATGGATTCATGCCACAAGGTGCAGACTTGCCCCCCCAGCTGCCGGAGAGGATGTGCAGGTCAATTGCAGGTAATCAGACGATTACTCATATTTTCACTCCTGCTAGGTGGACTGGTCCAAGTTACAGGTCTGAAAGTTTCAGGAGATGGAGAGCAGGGAGGCTTCTCTGCTCGTGATACGGTCGTAGTTACAGAGTCCTCAAAGAGGGAGTGCCCTCTGCGGGAGAGCCCTGGAGAAACAAACCAGGTAATAGACTCTGATTGCAAGGACGGAGTAATTCATTTTTTGAAGCTCAGTAGCAACAAGAATGCACATGAAACTGAAAAACAAGGTGATTATGTTGCTAAAATGGAGCCAGAAAATACTGGAGGCCCAGCACCTTCAGCTCTGTCTCGTACAAAACGAACTGTGAACTCTGTTGTTTTTGAGTGTCCCATGTGAAGATGTGAAGAAAATGATTGCTATGTTGCAAGACCTGACATCTTTATGAAGAGAAAGTGGACGTGGGCCACCTATGATAAGAGGTTGGTGGAGACGGAGTTAATTAAGCCAGGAAGGATGAAGGTAAAATTCACACTCGAAGTTCCTCAATTTGTACCTCTAGAATTATGGTGTTTCACTAAACAACAACTGGATTCTTCCCCTGACTGTAAACTATGGGATATTAGTTATCCAGAAAGAAAGGGAAAACCTAAATTTTGTAATGCTGATGCAAGGTATGAAGATTTGCTTCTCCCTCTTTCTTTTTTGCAGTGACCAAAGACCAAGATGATGCTAAAACTGAACAGATTGTGCAAGACTTGACTAAAGACAAAGCTCAACAGCCTGTTGAGCCAAAAGTAAATTCGGCTATTAGTCTTATGATTGATTATGCACGTGATCGTAATTTCAGTAATTGCTGGCTGTGTCAAAATATGCCATGGTCAATCCATTCACCTATGCTTAGCCCAATTCCATTCACCAAAGCTGACTATGAAAAGTCCAATTGGAATGATCTGAGTTCGAGACTTAATGATGATGCAGATGATTGTTACACCCCCACCTATCCAATTGACTCTGTTAAATCAACAGAACATGCTGACATTGCACGACATGTTGCACAAAGTATCAATGACCAATATTTGCCAGCCGGGTTTAACCACACAATCCTCCTCCGTATTATCCACATTCAAATGTATGTGAAACTTGGTTTTGAGTATAGAGTCCAAGTTAGTCTGACCCAAACAAATTGTTCGGAACCTCCTGAAGGCAAGGTGTGTGTTCCTCAACCGTACACATCCATTATTTTGGCTGAAGCTCTAGTCTATGTGCAACCAAGGACTGGAAGTATGTCAATAGGGTTAGTTAAAGTACAGGTGTGGAACTGCACAGAGCCTCAGCAAAGTGAGCAGACACCCCTGAGGGACTGTTCAGTTTATTTGCCCCCTGTGCCCACTCGTGTACTGTACTGCAAAATGTTCCATTGTGTTTCTGAGGAGTAGGGTCAGGGCAGAAGGAGTTAGGACAGAGCAGTTGTAATACGGTAGTAAATGTCACTCTAAAGCAGTCTCCCCTGCCTGAGAGAGTGTATTTAATTTGCGGTGACAAAGCTTATTCCTGCATGCCGTACGAAGAATCAAAAGGTATTTGCTATTTCGCTTATTTGCTTCCCCTGATTAGGAAAGTAGATGCCTCAGAAATAGCTTCACTGTATCCTCCATTGCATAGATACAGGAGAGAGTTAAAATCCTCCCAACGTGTCATCAGCGTTCTTTTACCCTGGTATGGTGTTTATGTGTCACAACAGGAACTTGCATCTTTATCTAAAGTCTTAGAAAGTCACCTGAATGCCTCCAGTAGAGCTATGTTGGCTGAACATAAGGAGTTACAGGAAGTCAAAACAGTAGTTCTGCAGAACAGAATGGCTCTTGACCTCCTGCTTGCATCACAAGGTGGCACCTGTAAAGTTATAGGCTCTGAATGTTGTTCTTACATTTCTGATGTAACAGCTGAAGTGATGGATATGGCACATGAATTTGCATTAGGCGTAAAGGAATTACATGTTAACCATGGGTTTAATTTTGGAGATTTTTCAGGTATCTTCGGGCCATGGGGGTCCACCCTGATCAAGCTTTCGACTACACTGCTGGTCATCATTCTCCTCCTCATCCTCCTGTGTGCCTGTATGAGTTGGCTGATTAAGCTGATGGTGAAGAAGACCACTAAATCTGTCATTCAAGCACCCCAGGTGTGTACAACTGTTGACACAAATGTTAACAATAATGTGACAATGAGATATTATGATTTTCGAGGCTTTGAGGAGTGGATACAGCGCCTTGGGCTGGATGACCTCTCCCTGGAGAATGATGACGAGGAGGAGGAGACCTCAGGTCTGTAAGCAAAAGTATTTAGTTTAATGAATCAGGGAGTCAGATAGTGGGAGGCGTGATGTGTTTGAGTGTTAAACTAAGGCAGATGCGTATCACCTGCTGTCTGCAGATGAAACTCAGAGGCTTCTGTGTGTTCAGGTACTCCTTGTTTTATTTTCATTTCAGGGTTTCATTGTTTTAATGATTCCAGATTTTATTTTGTGTTTCAAATTTCAAAATAACTATTAATCACTTTAATCATTTTTGTTTAATGAAGTACAGTTAAACATTTCTCTAGTTTGAATAAGCAGAATCATTTCTTTGTTTAGTTTATAGAGAATGTTGTATGTGATTTTGATTTCATAAATGTGTATTTGAATGCAATGAAAAAGAAAAAACACTGCAACTGATGAAGAGGATGAAACGGATGATGGATTCAAGGCCACCATGCATCGAAAGTGCTAGTAACCTCTCCATGGTGGTGACCCTCGACTGTACGTTAAGTACATAGGTTGAAGACTCGTCAGTGCATAAATTAAATGTTTGACGATTAAAATTGTTAATGTGATTTAACTTTTCCTTTTCAGGGATGAAATGAGTATTTTGCTGTATTGCTGTAATCACATGTGTATGTATATGTACCACCTTTTAAAGTGTAAGGTTTCCTAATGGGATAAGAAGGGTAAACGCATAGGTCTAGTTTCCTCCATACCATCGAGGCGTGGCCTTAAGCGCCTTGCTAGACTAGGAGTAGTTAGGACAGGGTTCTTGTTTGCTTTTTCAGGATCTTTAGGGAAATATAGCTTCTGTGAGATAGGTGCATGTGACTCATGATGTCTGTCCTGAGCTCCTTTAATACTTCAGTGTTTCAGGGGTTCTTCATTCCTTTGAGGGTGAGCTTCACAACTGCCCTTGTTGGCCGGAAGGCGGAACTCATGTGTCATGTGACAGAATAGGCATATGTGGTACATAAGAGGGGAATGGTATGATTTTCATGAAATGTTTTTCAATTCATTTTATTTTTCCCTAGGGACATTAATTGTAACGGAATGATGTTATTGTGTGAGTTTATGTTTTCAATACTATTGGAGTTTGTCTTATGTGACTTTTGTGGATTTGTACGGTAGATGCTACTTCTGTTCTGGGGTACTCCGTGGGTAGTTTTGCCACTGTAATGTCTAGAGTATGGGTAGTCAGTATTGATCTCCTGATCAATAAGAGGGGATTGTTAGGGAATTTTCCATCATTAATATGCACTGGGTCAAACTAGGCTTTGCGGTCTTCGCAAGGCCTCACCAAATGATAGGGTTAGACACTGTCTCCCTTTGAGATAGTGGTAAGCAGTGAGTCTGCTCCTTTTGGGGAAAACAGGAGGCATTCTGATAGGGTTGCTATAGCAGCCGAGGTCAGATATGTGTTTGACTGTTTCCCTGAATGGGGTAGAGGCAACTGGAGTCAGAGGTTTGATATAGTGTTGGATGTAGGACAAAGGTCCTGAGTAAGGTCTAAGCAATGTTTTGTCTATAGACTAGCACTAGCACCATGGGCATTATCTGTTTGTATGGAGTTAGATTTGTTTCATAATGTTGTGTGTGTGCAGATCGACAATCTGTGTGTAAATGTGTAATCTGTAAATATAAACACCTTCCACAAATACAAAAAAAAAGATTTGTATACTCACAAAAATATTTTGCAAATATAAAATGGATCTGCAAATACACAAACAAATTCCACAAATATAAAAAATGCATTAAATTAATTTTGTGAACTCAGTTTTTATTTGTGAATCGAAAAAACATTTGTGGATCTCAGTTCTACGCTTGTGGATTTGCTTTTTACACACACAGAGTTTTGAAACAAACTTTCCGCCGGTCCGAACGAAAATCCACTCGTATCATTCGGCCATTTTCGGATAGCACGTGATCGCCTACTGGTGACGTCATTTCCGCATATCAAAGTAAGAGCACGCAGTCTTTCTATGAGCTTTTTAAAATGTTTATCAGCGATAAGTGACGTGCATTCATGGTTTCATGTTAATGTCATACAGTGATTATTAGCGTGTGTTTATTTGTTCTATGTATATTATCTAGCACACACTTTCATATACATTTCTGTTTGAGTATGAAAGGCACCAGGATGCTTGTGGGCAATGTTCAGACAATTTTTATCGTTAAACAATAATAAAAAATAAATAAATAAATAAACACAGCTATTCATAAAACAGAATGAATACAAATGCAAAATATATTATCATTATTATTATTATTTTTATTATTGTTTAACGATAAAAAATGTCTTTTAAATGCTGTGCTGAAAATGTCTAAATCTTAAACCCTATAATTTTCTACTGATTACACTAGTATTGAAAGGTTGTGAAGAGATGTCTGGATGTCAGTCACCAGCATCTTCTACAGGGGTCCTCTTTACAGGTTGGATTGTTATGACTTCTTGTCTATTTACAATGCATCTTAATCATATTTGCAATGTATAAAATCCTGCACCCTGTTCGTTCTCCCAGCCCGCAACATGAATGCTTATACATAGACATTAAAACTACATTAGTAAGAGTACACTACTAATAAGATGAAGTGCGTTGTGACTTTTACCCATCTGAAAGAATACATGAAAAATATAAAGGATGAGGTGGCTGATAACTGCTTACTGAAGAAGCAGCCAAGCCACCGTTTTAGAGAGCTGAATGTTGCCCACAAGCATCCTGATGCCTTTCATACTCAAACAGAAATGTATATGAAAGTGTGTGCTAGATAATATACATAGAACAAATAAACACACGCTAATAATCACTGTATGACATTAACATGAAACCATGAATGCACGTCACTTATCGCTGATAAACATTTTAAAAAGCTCATAGAAAGACTGCGTGCTCTTACTTTGATATGCGGAAATGACGTCACCAGTAGGCGATCGCTTGCTATCCGAAAATAGCCGAGTGATACGAGTGGATTTTCGTTCGGACAGGCGGAAGGTTTGTTTCAAAACTCCGTGTGTGTAAAAAGCAAATCCACAAGCGTAGAACTGAGATCCACAAATGTTTTTTCGATTCACAAATAAAAACTGAGTTCACAAAATTAATTTAATGCATTTTTTATATTTGTGGAATTTGTTTGTGTATTTGCAGATCCATTTTATATTTGCAAAATATTTTTGTGAGTATACAAATCTTTTTTTTGTATTTGTGGAAGGTGTTTATATTTACAGATTACACATTTACACACAGATTGTCAATCTGCACACACACAACATTATGAAACAAATCTAACTCCATATGTTTGGTTTAAAGTCTATCCCTGGAGGGGAGAAGCTTCAGAATTGAAGGAAGCATCAGGGCATATAACGTGTACTGATCATTCGTTCGCTTCTCCTTCATGAAGTAAATAAACCTTTTCAATACAAGACATCCTGGACTCCTGTCTACTCTCTCCATTGATATATGGGCTGCATAATTAAAAGCAGAATCAATTGTGAATCCATTTTCTTTTTCTTATCCAATTTCCCTCTTTTTCTGTTCCAGTTTTTCTCTTAAAGTTTATAATTGTCTCTTACTCCACTATCCCCCTTCTGGGAATCCAAATTTTTCCGGCCACATAGACAACCACTTAACACTGTCCTTTCCGTAGGTTCTTGTCATGTATTCTACCAGATGGCCCTCTGGCTCTCTGGACCTATTTCCTATATAAGCTAATCTTTCTTTTAGACGCAGTCGTCACTACAAATCTTGGATCTGTTTTACAGCACAATCAAAGATAAAAGCCACCATCCCAGACGGAACTTGTTAAGGAGTCAAAAGACTTTTAATACCTTAATCTTCCCCTTAAATCTTTACCACGACGCTACATAATACAGATTTAGTGGTATGACTCAGTGATGTAATTTTGCTCTCTTTTAAATGTTCACATTTAAAGTTACTGAAATCATTTCAACATCTCACCCAGTTTAGAGGGAAATTGTTCGTTATTTGGGACCACTGTGGAATTGACCAATGTCCTCATGGCCATCGGTCCTCTCGTCTCAGACTCGTTTGTGTCGAGGTAGAGGAAAGAGTGAGGGTCATTATCGGGTGACCCATCAGACAGTCCCTTAGGGCATCCACGAACTCTCTAGCGATCCCACTTCTGACACCAGTTTTGTTGTGGAGATTTCCTTAATTAATGGCAAGAGAGGAAAGTCATGAGTTCAGTAATGGCTTCAGTAGTTCACAGCTTTTTTAATGATTTATTCTTGTGTAGCGAATTATGGATATTAAAAGATATTAAAAATAGCTCTCGTAATCAGGGTCACCACCTTCCTAAGAAGGAAAAGATTTTTACTTAATTGGTTGTTTGATAAGCCAATTAATAAATCAATAAATCATAATAATAAATCAATACATTTCTGAATCAGTCAAATATCTAAAGTTCACGGTTCAATAGATCCCCTGAATCACAAGAATAGACATACACCATTGATTAAGTTTTATGGATTTTATTAACTACACACTACTAATAAATGATGTATAAATAAATGTAATGATACAATGCAGTATGAATTCAACAGATTATTACTCGATATAGCGACATGAATGAAAGATGATCATAGATGAATGATGAATTTAAATGAAGGATATGTAATTATGTGGAAACTAAGAAAACTTGTAAGTTTTACTGAGTTTTACTTTTGAATAAAATCTGACATCAACCCTTGATTAATGCAATATTTGGATCCTACTTTCATCCATGGAGGGTCTCAGCTGTCCGTCCTTCAGAAGGAGGTGACTAAGTTAAGAATGTGTGAAGTGAAGAAAAGAAAAGATGGACAAAGCAAAACCTGAAACAACGCAAAGCCCATCCAGGTCAGCAAAGCCAGTTTCAGATGGGTGCAGCTGGTTTTGCTCCTGGGGAGGGCTTGTGTGTCAGCCAATCAGATTAATCACAGCTACTCTGAGGATCTAATTTCCAGCTTCTTACCATGAAACTTTTCATCATCATCATTCATTCAGTATTTAATCCTGATTATAAAAAGCATACTGTAACCTATTTACACAGAACACATGATGTATTATTCTGGCATTGATATGACATCAGCTTGATTCATCAAGCTGCCATTAATTAAAACCTGAAAAGGATTAATATGATCAAGCATAACACATTGCTATTCTACTTATTCCATGATAGAAAATTGATTATCAACATAATGTAAGCATAACATCAATGTAACACTTTCTCACATTAACATTCTCATACCAACATTTGTGTTTATGAAAGGAGAAATTATAATGCCCCTCCCTGAGCTACTACCTTATCATGGTGGAGGGGTTTGCGCTTCTCAATGACCCCAGGAGCTCAGTTGTCGGGGGCTTTTATGCCCCTGGTAGGGTCTCCCATGGTCCGGGGGGAGGGGCCAGACAAAAGGTAGCTCAAAAGACCCCAATGATGAGTACCATAAATTGTTTTTCGTGTCCCTCGCCCGGACGCGGGTCACCGCCCCCCCCCCCCAGAGCCAGGCCTAGGGGTGGGGCTCGGGGGCGAGTGCCTGGTGGCCGGCCTTCGCCCATGGGGCCCGGCCCGGGGGACAACAGAATGGCAGGCTTGTCAGAGCATTACATTGAGAATTTTTTCAGTTAGCTTTAGATTTAAGTCACCTATAAAAGATCATAAGTCTGGCATTGGTAGCACAGTGTGTGGTTTTCACTTCACTAAACACACTCATGAAGGAGGGAGGACATCACAGTGTTTTACAGTTGAAGTTTTTATTTTATTTTGCAGTCCTCATTTGTCTGGAACCTGGAATACAGAGGGAAAAAGTAACAATTAATACACAGCATACACAGTTATGGTTACAGTGTGCACTGACATACTCACTTCAATCTCTAGTTTTTCAATCTCCAGGTCCAGTATCCTGAGGGTCTTGTGCTTCATTTGTGAATCAAGCTCCATGTCTATAAGCTCTCTCTTTTTTACTTGAATTTTCACCTCTGCCAGCTCGATTTGCCTCTCGAGGTGTTTAATGTACGGACTCCTGACAGTTTGTGAATTCTGTAAAAGAAATGCCGATTAGCACAACAGGATTTGTGCATAATGTAGATTTACTTTAGCCAATACTCACAATGTGACTTGGCTTCTTCTGAGGCTGAGCAGCGTCTGGGTCCTGTTACACGTTATTTTCTATTAGCACCAAATCACTGACTTCATATCCATTATGGGCTAAATGAGCAAGACATTTCCACAAAATTGACATGATACCTCAAGCCTGGAGTCCAGCAACACTGTCTACTCAACTGCAGAAGTGCATCCTGCAGCTGCAGATGTGCCTTCCCCCTGCCATATACATACAAGAACTTTTATTAGGATTTTTGACAGGATATGCCAGGCCTGTGATTTCAATAAAATGAACTCACCGGATCGTCGTCTGGTGGCTCCAACAGAGTGACTGTGTTCCCAGACACTGCAAAAAAATCCAAAGTCAGACAGTAATATATTTTTTGATTGTTTTCATGTGCAGTAGTGCTGCATTATATACCTTGTATGAAGCAGTCAGTGTCCATTGCTGGGACACAGTCTGTGACAGTCCCTCCCGGGATCCCCTCCATCACTGGCCTCCCTTTGTTAAGGTGGAGTGCCAGCTCCTCTGCTGGGGTCATATCCTGGCTTGGTGGGCCGCCCCCGTGCCAGTTGTATGGGCTTTTTTTTAACTGCTACAAATCATACATTCAATATGTCAGACACCTAATCTATTCACCTCATTTGTTCACTGTAATCTAAACTGAAGATCAATGAAATAGACAAAACACATAACATAGGAAAAACAGATTAAATAGATAACATTGACACACACTGTGGATAATTGTTTGCACTTTATTATTATAAAGTGAGTAGCATGCACTTTTACTTGCCACATTTTTTTTTAAACTCTTTATTTATTGTGCTTTTTTTGTTTTACATAACCAAGGGTCATTGCACAACAATGCAAGTTACCATAATAATAGAAGATGAAAAAAAACAGAGTAAAAGTAAATAAAGAATAACAAACAAAATAAATAAATAAATAAATAAAATAAAAAAGTAACAAGTGGAGGTGGGGCACACCATCTGGTTGCAGCTTTCATCCCTGTCCATTAGGTCTGCTGCATATTATACACAAACCATTTCTGCCAACTTTGGTCCAAGGTCCCTGCTTTCATTCAGAGACAGTAAGTCAGTCTTTCCATCAAATATATCTCCTCAACAATATCCAGCCACTGCCCTGGACTTGGAGGGTCACTTTTCAACCAGATTCTTGTTATGGCCTTTTTACATGCCAAGATCAATATTTCGAAAAGATACAGGTCCTTCTTTTGAATAGTATCTTCTAGAGGCAAACCCAGATACAGAGTCCGGGGCTCTCTGGGTATCCTGTTAGAAAAAATATTTTTCCAGAATCTGAACCACTCTGCCCCAGAACCCCTGCAGTTTTACACATGACCAAAAAACATGCGTGTGATCGGCACTCAACTACCCACATTTCCTCCAACATTGCTGCTGTTCACCTATTTGTTTATTTTTGATGTGTGGTGTGATGAAAAAGCGAATGAAATTCTTCGATCCAAACTCCCTCCATCTTTTAGAGCTGGTGGAGGTTTGTTGAGTTCTGCACATAGAATGCCAATCAGTCTCAGACAGTTTAATGTTCAATTCTCGTTCCCATTTAGATTTCACATATAGTGAGTTCCTTCCATTTTGTTTTTGTAGACCTCTATACAACTTAGAAACAATCTTAACAGGCGTACATTTATATGCATTAGTGAATACTTCAATCACTTTGTTTTCTTCTGTAGAAACTCTTCTTTTGATTTCTGTCTCATAGAAATGTCTTAGCTGTAAATATCTAAACAGGTCACCATTATCCAAACCAAATTCTCTTTTGAGTTTTTCAAAAGTTTTGAAAGTTTTTCCCTCTAGGAGTGTACACATCGCTGTAAACCCCTTTTCTCTCCACCTTGCAAATGTGATGTCAGTCACAGCGGGACTAAACAGAGATGTTTGTGAAGGCCAAATTAAAAGTTTACTGTCTCCTTCTAGTTTATACTTTTTAGCTATCTCATACCAATTTACAAAAGCATTCTCCAAGATTAGATTTTCTCCCTTGTGGTCTGTGTGTTGTTTTCCACCTAATCTGGTTTGAGGTGGAGAATCAACCAAGTTCAGTTCAATGTGCTTCCACCTAGCTTGGTACCAATAGACAAAATATCTCATCTGGACAGCATAATAGTATTCCTTTAGGTTTGGTACTGCAAGGCCGCCATGTTCTTTGTCAATTTGAAGTGTTTTAAATCTTACACTTGGTCAGATAAACCTTGATAACTGTTTGTCCCACATTAAAAACGAGTCTGGGATTCTGACAGGTAAAGATAAAAAGAGGTACAGTAACCTTGGCAACAGGTTCATTTTCATTGCCTCGATCCTTGAACTAAAGTCTAACCCTAGTGTGGACCATTTTTTAATGTCTTCCTGTATCTTGTCATTTATTATTTTGTAGTTTATTTCGTAAATATTATCAAGCTTCTGACTAATTAACACACCCAAGTATTTTATTGATGTTGCTTCCCACTTCACTTTATATTTCCGCCTAATATCTTTACTTGGTGTGTAATTAAAAGAGAGAATTTGAGTCTTAGCTATGTCCAATTTATAACCAGACTTTTGACCATACTCATCTAGAGTCACCATGAGTTTAGGAAGTGTTGAATCAGAATTTTGGAGATAGATAATAATGTCATCCGCAAAGAGTCCTATTACATGGTCCTCATTTGCTATGTTGATTCCTCTCAACTCTTTATTTTGTCTTATACTCTGTGCTAGGGGCTCTATAAATATCGCAAAAAGTGCGGGGCTAAGACAGCAGCCCTGGCGGGTACCTCTGTATAGCTTGAAACTGCCTGTCAGATGGCCATTGTTTTTTCTTCTAGCAGTTGGGTCCCTGTAAAGAGCCTGTATGCACCCGACAAATTCACCATTGAAGCCCAGCCTCTGTAGCACACGATACAGAAAGGCCCAGCAGACCCTATCAAAGGCCTTTTCTGCGTCTAAACTGGCCAGTACTGCACTTAGATGTTTTTTATTAATCTGTTCTATGATGTGTAAAGTTCGTCTGATGTTGTCTTGAGTTTGGCGTCCTTTTATAAACCCCGTCTGATCCTCACTAATTAAGTCAGGCAGGAGATGCTCAATTCTTTTAGAGATAATAGATGTAAACAACTTGTAATCTACATTCAAAATAGAGATTGGACGGTATATTCACAATTTTCTTTATTCTTCCCTTCTTTTGGAATGACTGATATCACTGCCTTTTTCCATGATGGTGGTGTCAGCTTTTTTTAGAGTCAATTAAATGAATCTAACATAATAGGAGAGAGGTCCTCTTTAAAGATCTTATACCATTCATTCGGGAAGCCATCACTTCCAGGGCATTTATTTGCTTTCAGTTTACTGATAGCCATGTCCAATTCTTTTTTTGTAATGGGAGCAATTAATTTATCATTTTGAAGTTTTCCTATGGAGGGGAGGTCTAATGATGACAAGTATTGTATAATATTTTCTTGATCTACAGTTTTGGGCTGTGAATATAGAGTTTCATAGTAATCTTTGAAAATTTTATGGATTTCATCCGGTTCATAAGTTATTCCATTAGTTATAGGATCTATAATTTTATGTACCGTATGTTTCATTTGTTGAGCCCTAAGGCGTTTTGCTAGAATTTTAGTTGCTTTTGGTGCTGACTCGTAAAAGCTTTGCTTAGTGAATCTCAATTTCTTTTCCAATTCATCATTCAGAATATTATTTATTTGGACTTTTAATTCTTTAATCTGTTTTTTTAGCCCTTTGTCCTCATCTTTTGGTTGTTGCTTCTCTAATTTTCTCAACTTTTCCTCTAGTTCATCATATTTTGACCTCATCGACTTTTTTAGATATGCTGTTCTTGAAATGAGTTTCCCTCTCATTATTGCCTTAACTGTGTCCCATAAAATGGTCGGGTCCACTTGACCAGTCATGTTATCTTTTATAGATTCGTTAATTAGGGCCCGAGCGCTGACCAGCGCGAAGCCCTATTGTTTTTGCCATGATTATTAGGGCCCGAGCGCTGACCAGCGCGAAGCCCTATTGTATCTGTCCGGATTATTAGGGCCCGAGCGCTGACCAGCGCGAAGCCCTATTGTATCTGTCAAGATTATTATTATTCCGCTTTTTATTTTTCTCCCAAAACAACAGGCTTTTTGCCCCCCTGAACGTGCCCCGAAACTCACCAAAGTTTGCATGCTAGTCAGACCCGGCAAAAAATTTGATATTTTATGGTTTGCATAAATGGGCGTGCCAAAATGGCTCTCTAGCGCCACCTGCAAAATCAAGAACATCGATCCCCTCGCCCCAGATTGACATAGAGAAACGAAACTTGGTACACATGTTCATCATGTCAAGACGCACAAAAAAGTCTGTGGGTACCATGACGTCACTCCAACAGGAAGTCGGCCATTTTGAATCAAAGTATTGATTTTAATGCCGATTTTGGCATCATATCTGAGCGAACTAGTCCTACAGTTTTCATCCCATCCACTTCAAATTCACACAGAGTCATCTTGAGACATTGGAGATGAAAAGTTATCAAAAGCTTTTTCGTCCGTCATTCCTGGTTGCCGTGGTGATGCGGCGAATTTCGATGCTTCGCCATGAAATTTCAAACCCTCATAACTTGACTCCACATGGTCTGAGCTTTCCCAAATTTAATATGTTTGTTCAGTGTCCTGGTCTGAACACATGTACAGTCTCATATTTAGTGACAGTCATAGCGCCACCTACTGGCAACAGGAAGTCACTTGCGTCATTTGTTCATTAATTACTCCCATAATCTTAAGTATTTCCACCTGAAATTAACTCAGCTGAGACATAAGACCTTGGTGATGCTACATTCTGCAACTCGTGACCCATCATCAAATACCGTTGCCATGACAACACATTCAACGCCATGAAAATACGATTACAGTTTTCAGGGGCAAAGGATGCCTCCACGGTAACGAAACTCAACACACACGTCTGGAGTGGGTTCATTAAACATCCTATATACTTCAAAGGGATGGGCGTGGCTAAATCGCTCAATAGCGCCCCCTTGAATATTTCAAAATTGAACCTCAGCCTTCCTGATTGACATAGAAGAATGAAACTCGGTAGGTTTATGTATCATCTCCAGACGCACAAAAACGCCATTTGGACCGATACCCAAAGTCCAACAGGAAGTCAGCCATCTTGGGAAAAATGCTCAATTTTGGTGCATTTTTTGGTCATTTCCAGGCATCATATTTGAACAAACTAGTCCTAGGGATTTCATCCCATCCTCTTCAAATTCACACACAATCATCTTGAGACATTGGAGATGAAAAGTTATCAAAATCTTTTTCTTCCGTCATTCCTGGTTGCCATGGTGACGCGGCGAATTTCGATGCTTCGCCATGAAATTTCAAACCCTCATAACTTGACTCCACATGGTCTGAGCTTTTCCAAATTTCAGATGCTTGTTCAGGGTCCTGCTCTGAACACATGTACAGTCTCATATTTAGTGACAGTCATAGCGCCACCTACTGGCAACAGGAAGTCACTTGCTTCATTCTTTCACTAATTACTCCCATAATCTTAAGTATTTACACCTGAAATTGAATCAGCTAAGACATAACGCCAGTTATCAAAAGCTTTTTTATGACTTCTTCCTGTTGGGCGTGGCTGTGCAGACAATTTCGATGCTTCGCCATTAGGCAGGAAGTCCTTATAACTCCTACAGACATTGTCTGATCTACACCAAATTCATCATGCATGTAGAGGGTCCCGCCCTGAACACATCTATGCATCAATACTGCTTCATATACACAGCGCCACCTACTGGACACAGGAAGTCAGCCTCATATGACAAACATTATCCGATTTACATGAAATTTACAGGATGTGTTCTCCACATCACACACTGCAACATGACATGTAATTGGTGGGTGATCTCTAGCGCCACCTAGTGGACACATGCAATGTGACTTAGCCCCATCACACAACGTTCATTACAAGCCCAGGTGCCAAGACGTCTACGTGCCCGCTGTGTCTGCCATGTGACTGCAGCACGCACCGACATGCGAGTACGGGGCGGTGCATGGGGGCGCGAGGGCCCGTTCATCACTGCTTGCAGTTTTAATTATTTTTCTTCTCCCAAAACAACGCCCTTTTTGACCCCCTGAACGTGCCTTAAAAGTCACCAAAGTTTGCACGCAAGCCAGACCCGGCGAAAATTTTGATATTTTATGGTTTGCAGAAATGGGCGTGCCAAAATGGCTCTCTAGCGCCCCCTATTGAATATAAAAATGTGAGAGATTGACGTACATGAACGAAATTTGGTATATATATGTATCATGTCCAGACGCACAAAAAAGTCATTGGGGCCCATGACGTCACTCCAACAGGAAGTCGGCCATTTTGAAAAATATGTGCGATTTTGGCGTTTTCCACTCATCGTACTTTAACGAACTAGTCCTAGAGATTTCATCTCATCCACTTCAAATTCACACAGACTCATCTTGAGACATTGGAGATGAAAAGTTATCAAAAGCTTTTTCGTCCGTCATTCCTGGTTGCCGTGGTGACGCGGCGAATTTCAATGCTTCGCCATGAAATTTCAAACCCTCATAACTTGACTCCACATAGTATGAGCTTTACCAAATTTAATATGCTTGTTCAGCGTCCTGCTCTGAACACATGTACAGTCTCATATTTAGTGACAGCCATAGCGCCACCTACTGGCAACAGGAAGTCACTTGCGTCATTTGTTCATGAATTATTCCCATAATCTTAAGTATTTCCACCTGAAATTGTCTCAGCTGAGACATAAGACCTTGGTGATGCTACAGTCTGTAACTCGTGACCCATCATCAAATACCGTTGCCATGACAACGCATTCAACGCCATGAAAAGACGATTACAGTTTTCAGGGGCAAAGGATGCCTCCACGGTAACAAAAGTCAACACACACGTCTGGAGTGGGGTCATTAAACATCCTATATACTTCAATGGGATGGGCGTGACTAAACGGCTCAATAGCGCCCCCTTGAATATTTCAAAATTGAACCTCAGCCTTCCTGATTGACATAGAAGAATGAAACTCGCTAGGTTTATGTATCATCTCCAGACGCACAAAAACGCCATTTGGACCCATACCCTAAGTCCAACAGGAAGTCAGCCATCTTGGGAAAAATGCTCAATTTTGGTGCATTTTTTGGTCATTTCCAGGCATCATATTTGAACAAACTAGTCCTAGGGATTTCATCCCATCCTCTTCAAATTCACACACAATCATTTTGAGACATTGGAGATGAAAAGTTATCAAAATCTTTTTCTTCCGTCATTCCTGGTTGCCATGGTGACATGGCGAATTTCGATGCTTCGCCATGAAATTCCAAACCCTCATAACTTGACTCCACATGGTCTGAGCTTTTCCAAATTTCAGATGCTTGTTCAGTGTCCTGCTCTGAACACATGTACAGTCTCATATTTAGTGACAGTCATAGCGCCACCTACTGGCAACAGGAAGTCACTTGCTTCATTCTTTCACTAATTACTCTCATAATCTTAAGTATTTACACCTGAAATTGACTCTGCTAAGACATAACACCAGTTATCAAAAGCTTTTTTATGACTTCTTCCTGTTGGGCGTGGCTGTGCAGACAATTTCGATGCTTCGCCATTAGGCAGGAAGTCCTTATAACTCCTACAGACATTGTCCTGTCCACTCCAAATTCATCATGCATGTAGAGGGTCCCGCCCTGAACACATCTATGCATCAATACTGTGTCAAATACACAGCGCCACCTACTGGACACAGGAAGTCAGCCTCATATGACAAACATTATCCGATTTACATGAAATTTACAGGATGTGTTCTCTACATCATACACTGCAACATGACATATAATTGGTGGGTGATCTCTAGCGCCACCTAGTGGACACATGCAATGTGACTTAGCCCCATCACACAGTGTTCATTACAAGCCCCGGTGCCAAGACTTCTACGTGCCCGCTGTGTCTGCCGTGTGACTGCAGCATGCACCGACATGCGCGTACAAGGCTGTGCATGGGGCGCGAGGGCCCGTTCATCACTGCTTGCAGTTTTAATTTTTTTTTTTTTTCTCTCCCGTTGACGGCCTTTTTGCCCCCCTGAACGTGCTTTAAAAGTCACCAAAGTTTGCACGCAAGCCAGACCCGGCGAAAATTTTGATATTTTATGTTTTGCATAAATGGGCGTGCCAAAATGGCTCTCTAGCGCCCCCTACAAAATCAAGAACATCGAGCCCCTCGCGACAGATTGACATAGAGAAACGAAACTTGGTACACATGTTCATCATGTCAAGACGCACAAAAAAGTCTATGGGTACCATGACGTCACTCCAACAGGAAGTCGGCCATTTTGAATCAAATTATTGATTTTAATGCCGATTCTGGCATCATATTTGAATGCACTACTCCTAGAGTTTTCATCCCATCCACTTCAAATTCACACAGAGTCATCTTGAGACATTGGAGATGAAAAGTTATCAAAAGCTTTTTCGCCCGTCATTCATGGTTGCCGTGGTGACACGGCGAATTTCGATGCTTCGCCATGAAATTTCAAACCCTCATAACTTGACTCCACATTGTCTGAGCTTTTCCAAATTTCAGATGCTTGTTCAGTGTCCCGGTCTGAACACATGTACAGGCTCATATTTAGTGACAGTCATAGCGCCCCCTACTGGCAACAGGAAGTCACTTGCTTCATTCTTTCACTAATTACTCACATAATCTTCATCCCATCCACTTCAAATTCACACAGGATCATCTTGAGACATTGGAGATGAAAAGTTATCAAAAGCTTTTTCCCTCGTCATTCCTGGTTGCCGTGGTGACGTGGCGAATTTCGATCCTTCGCCATGAAAATTCAAACCCTCATAACTTGACTCCACATGGTCTGAGCTTTTCCAAATTTAATATGCTTGTACAGTGTCCCCGTCTGAACACATGTACAGTCTCATATTTAGTGACAGTCATAGCGCCCCCTACTGGCAACAGGAAGTCACTTGCTTCATTCTTTCACTAATTACTCCCATAATCTTAAGTATTTACACCTGAAATTGACTCAGCTGAGACATAAGACCTTGGTGATGCTACATTCTGCAACTCGTGACCCATCATCAAATACTGTTGCCATGACAACGCATTCAACGCCATGAAATACGATTACAGTTTTCAGAGGCAAAGGATGCCTCCACGGTAACGAAACTCAACACACACGTCTGGAGTGGGGTCATTTCACATCCTATATACTTCAATGGGATGGCCGTGACTAAATGGCTCAATAGCGCCCCCTTGAATATTTCATAATTGAACCTCAGACTTCCCGATTGACATAGAAGAATGAAATTCGGTAGGTTTATGTATCATCTCCAGACGCACAAAAACGCCATTTGGACCCATACCCTAAGTCCAACAGGAAGTCGGCCATCTTGGGAAAAATGCTCAATTTTGGTGAGTTTTGTGGTCATTTCCAGGCCTCATATTTGAACGCACTAGTCCTAGATATTTCATCCCATCCACTTCAAATTCACACAGAGTCATCTTGAGACATTGGAGATGACAAGTTATCAAAAGCTTTTTTATGACTTCTTCCTGTTGGGCGTGGCTGTGCAAACAATTTCCATGCTTCGCCATGAAGCAGGAAGTCCTTATAACTCCTGCAGACATTGTCCGACCTACACCAAATTGCTCACGCATGTAGAGGGTCCCGCCCTGAACACATCTATGCATCAATACTGCTTCATATACACAGCGCCACCTACTGGACACAGGAAGTCAGCCTCATATGACAAACATTATCCGATTTACATGAAATTTAGAGGATGTGTTCTCTACATCATACACTGCAACATGACATGTAATTGGTGGGTGATCTCTAGCGCCACCTAGTGGACACATGCAATGTGACTTAGCCCCATCACACAGTGTTCATTACAAGCCCCGGTGCCAAGACGTCTACGTGCCCGCTGTGTCTGCCATGTGACTGCAGCATGCACCGACATGCGCGTACAAGGTGGTGCGTGGGGGCGCGAGGGCCCGTTCATCACTGCTTGCAGTTTTAATTTCTCTTTTAATCTCCTTAACAACAGTTTCCTTGTTTAGAACACTGATATTTAGTCTCCACAGTGTACACTTCTGTCTGTCATTCAGATGTATAGTTAAATGAATTACATTGTGGTCTGATATATCCGCTGTTCCTATGGAACATTCCCTCACCCTGTGTCTATCTGTAACGTTCATCAAAAAGAAATCTATTCAGGAGTGGACCCGGTGAGTAGTTGAGTAGTGGGTATAGTCTTTTTCAGATGCATGCAGGTTTCTCCAGACATCAAACATTCCTGTCTCTCGAATTAGCAAGTTGAGATCTCTTGACTTAAGACATGTATGTCTTTTTATACTTGTTGTGTCTATAGAGTGGTTCAGGACCGTGTTCCAGTCACTTGCACAGACTAATACTCCTTCACTTTCAGATGTTAATATGTGAAACAGAGACTTAAAGAATTTTCTATCGGTCTCTGGGGGGGCATATATGTTAGCAAATGTGACAAGGATATTATCAATCAAAAATGAGGGGGGATCTTGATGCCCCTCAACTGTGTTGGTGGGTCGAGGGAGCAGCCTCTCACTCCGAGAGGGCCCAATGTTAAGGGTGGGTAATGAGTCAAAAAACAACTCAGCCATCCTACTGGTCCAACTTTTTCAATATATACAGTATATATATTAAAAAAAAGGGGGAAGTTGCCTCTCCCAGACGTTGTATGCTCTGTGTAGTGCTTAGAGAGAAAAAAAACAAAAAAACAACTCACATCAGAGTCTCGAGTTTAAAGTTTCCATACCGGGTAATGCAGTTTAAATCCACGTTCATGTTTCCTCGGTGCGTCCTCTCTGGAACTCCTGGGGTTTTGCCCTCGCTCACGGGGTCGCGGCGTGCCCCTTCTCCTGGCACCCAGCTGTATTTTCAAATCCATGTCTTGTGCTAGTGGCAACTCGCTTTTAATGAATTTCTCCACAAACTGTGTTACCGAGTTTCCCTCTTCCCCCTCTGCCACCCCGAAGATGCATATGTTGTTTCTTCTCGACCGAGATTCTAAGTCCGTTAATTTTTGCTGCAGGGATCTTTGTTGTTTGAGATAAGTACAGAGCGTCTCCGTTGCTTCCTCCATCCATCCCTCCACCTGGGTCTCTGCCTCGTCAACGCGGTCCGACAGGCTCTGCACTGCCGTTGCCAGGTTATCAAGTTTCCCGTTGACTTCTTGCCTCAGTTGAATAATTTCCTGTTTCAAACAATCATTGTGACCCTTGATATCATTTTTTAGCCCATTAATCGGAGTCAGTGTTTGTTGTGGGATTTCTCTGGCTTGCAGCAGCCGCTCCGCTATGGGTGTTAGCTTGAACTACTCCGGCGTTGCTAACGTTAGCTTTTGGCGGCGAGTTGTTCTTTTCCTGTACTTTTGGCATTTTTTCTTTTCGTCTTAGGTGATTCTTCCCCCACTCGTAAGGCCTTCGCTTTTATAAATATGACGTTTTTGAGTTGCTAAGCCAGTAATTTTTTAGACCTGGGAGAGCGACTCCACAATGCGTCTTACTTCGCCATCAGCCAAACCGGAAGTCCCTTACTTGCCACATTTAAATCAAAGTGTACAACTGTTGATTAGTGGGCTTGGACAGTAACTACTTTAGTCCTTTAATTGTAATTATGACAGTTCTAGTGGAGCACTGTGTATTAATTGTACATTTTTGCACTACTTACTGTACGCATTGAGCCGGTCTGCGATTGTCTGCCAGGCTTTCTCCCTTGCCTTAATAACAGTGCTTTGTGTTGCCTTTTTTCTCATAATTTCTTTAACCTCATCATGAAATTCCATCAGGAGCTGTTGTTCAGCGGCCGTGAAGCATAACGCGCAACACCTTTCCATTTTCCAATCTGTGATTCTGTGATCGATGCCATGGGTCTATTTGAGAATGCTGTGAACATGCACTTATCCCAACTATCTACACCTGGCTTGACATAGCCGCACCTTTTCATCCTGGCTCAGCATACGTGCAACCGATTAAGCCAAGATGCGCCGGTCAGACTAGATCAAGCTGCGCTTGCTCAGTTATCCTGGATTTCTTTATTATACTTTTGTGCAATACCCCTCAGGAGATACATAGTTGCAGAGGTAAAACAGGGCATACAGTTCTGCAGTTTGGTTGCATACAGAGTTAGAAAAACCATTTTCATGACAAGCAGAAAGTGTATCTTGTGATTATCTTTGTGACGAAGTTAGAGTTTACATACATTTTCCATTACAGGACACAGGCAGTAGCTGGAGGGAGAACAAGAGAAACATACAAAGCACTTTAATATCTTAGGAAATGACTTCATGGGTGAGGACAGCACTGACCTCTGAGACCTGACAGGAAACATTTACTGTTTGACAGACAGCTAGCAGGTGGTGAGGGAGGGAGGAAGGAAGGCAGGCCCGGGCATCTCCTCCAAGTCCTCTGCAGCAGGTGGAGGTGCCAATGCTGGTGTGGAGCCCAGCCCCCTCATGTGGTGCTGATGTGGTGGTGGCGATGGTAGGAGGTGGATGCAGCCAGAGAGAGAGAGGGGCCGGTACTTGGGAGGCTTAAAGAGAAATACAGTAAGATGAAAAAAAAGATTCGAGACTTGCAGCATGTTTTTACAGTTTGAACAATGTACAATGGATTCAAAGGTAGAAACCAGAACATTTAATTTAAAACAAGTTCAATAATCTCAAATATTTGCAGGGTAGAGAGCAAAATATTAAGAGCAGTTAAGAATGAATCCCAGCCTCTCTTTCATAAACAATATTCCATTTCTAACACTTTATTTTTGCTACTTACACTCTTCTGTGTCAACTACAGCCTTGACCAGCTCTTCATCTGAAGGCTCCTCAGATGATGTTGAAGGAAGAGGGTCTGGAGAATCAGAATATCTTTATCGTCATTGTAACAGGTATAACGAAATGAAGTGCATTCCTTGGCAGTGCAAAAGAGTTAATAAAAAAATTGAAAAGTGAATTAAAGAAATAAAAAATCACAGTCAGAGGGAATCAACAAAAAAGCAGCAAAAACTGTGAACATAAAAACAGGCAAGTTGTACTCTATATGTGATTAGACTGCACTGGAACACTGGAAATGCAGGTTTTGGTGTCCTCAGCTTCTGCACCTTGGCCTGCATTTCCACCCCAGACAGAGAACTCCGCCCAGAGAGAAAGGCCTTCATCACAGGGCCAAGAGGCCTACAAGGGGAATAAATGACATACAACAGCATGTATAATGTCACAACATGACAAATACTTACAGCAGGAGCAGCTCTCTGCCTGTCTCTCTTCCGGATGAAGCGGACAGCATTCTCCATCTGCATCCCGGGAGCTGGGGCCTTCCTCCCTAGGTAGTTGACAAACCTGTGCAAATCAGACAGCTTGTTAGATAAATCTAATCACCACAGGAGCTACATTACAATGCACACGTTATTACATTTTACCCAGTACTGGGTCCTCCGACTGGTACAGGCTCTACAGGGTCTCACATTTGAAGTCCCCAAAGCAAAGAAGTGCCTGTCCCTCCTGACTTTGCCCATGCCACCAACGGCGGTGGTACCTGACTGCCTCCACAAAGTCAGGGTACGCCGCGGAGTAGCGGACAAAGGCAAGAGGTAAAGCTGCCATCACTCTTATAACTGTGTTGTATGATTATCAGACTGATGGACTGGGAGCGTGTCTATGTTCCCACAGCCCTATGTTCCCACGTTTCTAAGAAATTATTCAAATTTAGGCCCTACTGTATGTTCCCACATTTCTAAGAGATTATTACAATTTAGACCCTATGTTCCCACAGCCCTCCGTCCCACAGACATGTGGGGTGTCCTGGTACCTCTGTGAGGCTACTAGTGAAAGTCCCTCATGAGCAATTATTTACAAATTAAACCCTGGGGCGGGCACAATGCTGTCCTGATTGGGCCATCTTTTTGTGCTCGCAAGATCAGGTAGACCAGGCTTTTCTCCTCATTGGGCAGACCAATCCATCTGATACGGCACAGCACATAGGCTTTGAAATTTGGCATAACCAGGGACTTATGGAGCCTATGAGCTCTATTGAATGAGACCAACACATTAACATTAGTGTTGAGCTGTACTCATAATTTTTGTATGTAAAGTGTCATTGGGTGCAGTGGCGGCTGGTGACATATATTTTTTTTGGGGGGGGGGGGGGGGGGAGTCCTGGGTTAAGTGTCAAACAAACCGTAGCTCAGTACTGTTCAAACCTGTCCCCCAGCAGCAAGGTGGCACTAACAAGGTAGTTTATAAAGGAGAAGTGTTCCCTGGTGTGTCCCAGTATGGTATCTCAGACCCACGGAGAGAGGAATGAAAAATTACAATTAGACATGATAAAATGTCCATTTCACTCACACCACCTTTAACTGTTGGTTAACAGTTAAAGTTACCAATAAGTGAATATGCTTAAAAAGAGACAACACCATATACATTTTAGTTATTGTGTCTTAAATCCTGATTTTACTGTAATCTGTTAGTTGTTGCAATACCTGAACAGGACAATAGATAGCGCATTAAGCACTACACACCGCTCTGATTAAGCATAATAATTAAATGCACCTCAAATCAACTGTAATAGTCAATATTACTTTCAAACATACTCTATCATTTCTTATCCTGCATTTATGCAATTTTATGCAGCTACTACCTGATCTTTTATATGTCCTGTTGGATGCACCCACTGATACGGACTGAATCTATGTTCCTCTATTGGAGCTTGGCATAAAGGAGGTTCAGATGTGCAATGCTAAGCCTGCTAAAAAACATAGCTTGATGTTATTGTCTGGATGGCTGCAGGGCTCTGTTGCCAACTCTGTGTCTCATAACAGCAGCGGGAGAAGCTCCGGGTCTCAGCTAGGGTGACCATTTCCATAACACAAAAAGGAGGACATTATGCGGCATATCAATAAATTACTGCGGTGTACATAGGACTCTGGTATAGTCTCATTTATAGTACAATTTTGAGTGGTTTAAATATGATGTTTGTGTAGCTGAATAGGAAAAAATATTAATGAAAAGTCAAAAAGTGTTCACAGTATTTGTATTTATTCAATACATTGTGGTGTTCAAAAAGTGACCACTGAGATGAATATTTTAAAGTGCGGAGTGCCACAAAGCATAATGTGTGGACTTAAATGTAAAAAACAATTAACAGGTAACATACATAATCAAAAATGTTTTTTAAAAAAGCCTAAATAACCTTTTATGTAAACAACAAAGGAGATTGTAAAAAAAAAAAAAAAAAAAAACATTCAACTGCTCAAAAAGTATAGCATTTCTAAAGTGCTTCAGTCTTTTGGGCACACACACAGCCACAGTGTCTGTGTGTGTGCAGCAGACCTGTATTTAAGCAAACTCCACATTCACCATCTGTAGCAGCTCAGGAGACAACAAGCCCCTCTGTCATCATGGCTTCCAAGCCCCCACTGCCCCTGGGCCTGTTTATATATATATATATCCTGCAGAGACTGGTACAAATAACAACATAGCAACAATATAGTTATCAGCCTTCCAAAATCTGTATTGTTTTCAACCCAATAAATATAAATACTTCATGTAGCCCATCAGTGAAATCATAAGGTTAGTGTACTCACCAAAATAGTTGATTGTCTATCTGCAATACTTCTGTTCTTTCGAGGTCTTGCGTTTTGGCATGATGCTAACTTTCTGTCAATGTCATATGACGTAGCAGCACATGGACCCTTGTTCATGTTTTTAACCAATCGTATCGGCAGATATTTATCTGACACTGCTCTTAGCCAATCATTTGTTAGACCAGATATGTTACTGCGTAGGATGCATTTTTTACAGTCTATGATTGGATGTTGTGCTGCATCCCAGCAAAGATGAAAAAACTCTGCTCAGCCTAGTGCCTCAAAAAGGAGGACAAATATGTGTCTGGCTTGATGCTGCGCCGGACGCCGGACAGGACATTGAAAATCCGGACTGTCCGGCCTAAAGCTGGACGCCTGGTCACCCTAGAGTGATGGCACCCAGGTTAATTTTATGAGGCTAAATGATTATTAATTCCAGACCTTCACATACACACACACACACACAACAACAAAAGACAAAACCCTTACATCTATCTATCTATCTATCTATCTATCAGGCCAATTCCTCAAGAGATAATATTAGCAATTTTTTCCTTTTCAGAATGAAAGTCCTGAAAACATCTCTGTCAGTGATATTTGTGATTCCATTGCACCATAGTTTTCCATTATGGAACAGTTTTTCATGCTTATGGTTTTTCATGCTTTGGATGTAAGTTTGTTTTTGTGGTTGTTTTTTTACACTTAAACTAACCACAATTTAATTTGCAATTCTATAAAGTCAAGAATTAACAAGAGAGAGATTATTAGATAAATACATGGTCAGAATTTCAGCAGAGGTTATGATAGGATGAGGATTTTCTTTCATTTAAACCAAATGTTTCTTCTTCACAATTATCTTCACATGAACAAAAATACACAATTCACCCTTTCACATATTCGCCATATTTAACCAATGTTTCTTATTCATTAAGAGCCCACATGTATTATCCAAAACTGTGTGCAAAAAAAGAGCACTGTGTTCTCACAAAGTACACAATAATTGTTTACTCCCAGAATATATTTTGGGCACATATGTGACTAAAATGGTTGTAATTTCAAGCCCTGAAAAATATTACTTAATTACATAAATTACAGTTATATTAAGGTACTCGTGAAAATATTTGGGCCAGGCTAATTTGTCTTAGGCCTATATATCTCTCTCTTGGCTATCTCCACTTTCCAATCATTACTGTCCTAAATAATAGCTCAAGTTAAATAAGTCTTATATGGTGCACTTGGACTGAAATGTTTCATATTTCATATTCATATCGAGTTCCATAAAATTCCAAGACTGTCTGCATCATAAATGACTATATCCTGTGAAATCCTTTAGACTCACCTTTCCAGTAGTAGAGGTTTCTCCCCTCTCACTCTCTGCCCTGACTCCTACAGGTCAATAGGGGTGGTGGAGTGAAGGATTATTATTAGTGTATTATTATCATCATCATCATCATTCTAATTGTCATTATTATTATTATTATTATTATTATCCACATAATCATACGTGAATGAGCTCAGCTCTTGTTTCACTGTGTGCATCTGATGCTGGAGCTGATGCTCCAGAAGGAAATCACCCCAAAGATAGTATATGATAAAAAAGAGTGCACACCTAACTCTATAAACAACCAGGACCTTCACAGTGCATTTCAGACTAACTAGCTAGCTTAGTAGCAGCGTTCTTTTAGAGCTGAAATGTAACTTTCGACCGCAAAACAACAAAGGTAAGACGTGCACAGAGATCGTCTATAGACTACAGCACGCATCTCACGCTGCCTCTACAGGGGGCTCTCTCCTACAGAGTGTGCAAGGCTGCAAGCCAAGTTTTTATTTGTCAAACAGGGAGCATTTGGTAATTACGTGGGACTTTCTGCCAGAGCTAACTTATTGTTACTATCAGCAGTGATGAATACTACTTACTCTCTTGAAAAAAATCTTGTTCACGTTCTTCTCCTAATGATGTTGTATTCGGTTCTGTATGCTCCGCTCCTGTACACACATGCTGCAGGTACCCAGGTACCTACCGAGTGCAACCGAAGTTTCAGGGAAAACATGGACTGGATTTCAGTGATGTGGGCGTGCTCTATATGAACAAGTGGAATGGATTGGATAACGACGCACTGACTCTGACTCTCTAACCTTCCCTAAGTGAAGGGAAACTAAGATTTATGATCATATTTAAGTTAATAATGACTGGTTATATGATTATTTATTTAAACTCATATTCTGGCCACATTATATTGATTTTGTCGGCACTTTCACATATAACATATAAGAAATGTACATGTGATGATCATTTACTGCATCATTTGGCCAAATGACATCAGAAGAGCTCTAAGAGTTCTCAGGAATAAGTTGTCAAAAGGTAACACACACTACTAATTTTAGCTCATCTACAAGTGCTCACCTTGGTGAATACTCCCTCTTGTGGCAAAGAGAAAGAACTACACTGTATAAAGTTAAGTTTGAACCCACGGTGAAAACACATTTAAATATGGCCTTTTTCAGAGCAAAATTGATAAAATGATAATTCCACCTTAACCATTATGACTATGGTGTCTGTCACCTTTACCCAAATCAGTGAGGATGACCCTGGAGATTGTCACAACAACTTCTTGAAGCTGTATGCTGGCCCAGATACCTCCTCACTGCCTTTTGGACCTTACTGTGACCTTACTGTATGTAACCCAAGAAGAATCACCACTTTAACTGTAATGTCACAGACTTAGAAGGATATTCACTGAATCTGATAGTGGTCAGGCTGTTATGCTAGATGTTGCATGTATCTGAAAATAAATGTTTTCTGCCATTAAACTAGGATTATTTGATTATTATTTGAAGAAAATACATTTTTGGAACTGCAAGTATGCATTTATCCCCCCTGAAGAAGACTGAATGTGAGGAGATAGTAGTTAAAAGTCCCTTATAGACATATTTCAAGACATACAAAAAGTCTGTAAGAAAGTCAGAATACCTTATACAAATTCTGAAATATTTATTCTCCCTGATTAAAAAAATCCTAAATCTATAAATATATCACACCTGTGTTTATTGCATACTGGACCACCACTCAGTACTAACTAATTTGTTAATCACAAATCTGAAACTGAGATTTAGGGTGAGTGCAGAGAAATGTTCACCCTTTAGCAAATTATTGTGAAAACAGCCATCAAACTCATTCGTCACTCTGCACATGAAGTTCAAACATTCATTAAATGGAACAATGTGCAAGGAAAAATTATTATTATTATTATTATATAAATCATTAAGATTTCAGTCCTGGTTCATTTGGCAAATACAATTTAATAATACAGCAAACACTTATTGAGCAGCTAAAACAGGCACTTGGGTATCTGTTTGCAGAACAACCAACAAAACTGACTGCATTTTAAGGAAGCCTACTAATAATTTTAGACGCATTTATAATCAAACATCACTTATGGTGATAACTATGGTGACAAATACAATGCATTTCCTGTTGCTGTTTTACTATAAGAATCAGCATATATTTCACCAGTTGAACACTTTTAATCTGAAGCAGCAGCAATAAGAAATATTGGTATTGCACAGGGGCGTCACTAGGTTTTAAGGACAGGGGGGGCTTAGCCCCCAGGAGATGCACAGGATGTGAGCGAAAGTTTAATTTCACAAACAGCTAACAAAAACTGAGAAATTTCTTTTCCACTTTTGGACAGATTTAACAGAGACACTTTACTGTGTAAATGTTTTAGGCCACCATTACATTTCTAACACAGTACAACAACAAACACAGGAAGTACTGTATGTTTACAGCATTAACAACAACAAAAAAAGAAAAATCCACATAGTTACAGTGCCATATTTAACCAATGCTTCTTATTCATTAAGAGCCCACATGTATTATCCAAAACTGTGTGCAAAAAAAGAGCACTGTGTTCTCACAAAGTACACAATAATTGTTTACTCCCAAATATTTTGAAGTCGCACAGAATATATTTTGGGCACATATGTGACTAAAATGGTTGTAATTTCAAGCCCTGAAAAATATTACTTAATTACATAAATTACAGTTATATTAAGGTACTCATGAAAATATTTGGGCCAGGCTAATTTGTCTTAGGCCTATATATCTCTCTCTTGGCTATCTCCACTTTCCAATCATTACTGTCCTAAATAATAGCTCAAGTTAAATAAGTCTTATATGGTGCACTTGGACTGAAATGTTTCATATTTCATATTCATATCGAGTTCCATAAAATTCCAAGACTGTCTGCATCATAAATGACTATATCCTGTGAAATCCTTTAGACTCACCTTTCCAGTAGTAGAGGTTTCTCCCCTCTCACTCTCTGCCCTGACTCCTACAGGTCAATAGGGGTGGTGGAGTGAAGGATTATTATTAGTGTATTATTATCATCATCATCATCATTCTAATTGTCATTATTATTATTATTATTATTATTATCCACATAATCATACGTGAATGAGCTCAGCTCTTGTTTCACTGTGTGCATCTGATGCTGGAGCTGATGCTCCAGAAGGAAATCACCCCAAAGATAGTATATGATAAAAAAGAGTGCACACCTAACTCTATAAACAACCAGGACCTTCACAGTGCATTTCAGACTAACTAGCTAGCTTAGTAGCAGCGTTCTTTTAGAGCTGAAATGTAACTTTCGACCGCAAAACAACAAAGGTAAGACGTGCACAGAGATCGTCTATAGACTACAGCACGCATCTCACGCTGCCTCTACAGGGGGCTCTCTCCTACAGAGTGTGCAAGGCTGCAAGCCAAGTTTTTATTTGTCAAACAGGGAGCATTTGGTAATTACGTGGGACTTTCTGCCAGAGCTAACTTATTGTTACTATCAGCAGTGATGAATACTACTTACTCTCTTGAAAAAAATCTTGTTCACGTTCTTCTCCTAATGATGTTGTATTCGGTTCTGTATGCTCCGCTCCTGTACACACATGCTGCAGGTACCCAGGTACCTACCGAGTGCAACCGAAGTTTCAGGGAAAACATGGACTGGATTTCAGTGATGTGGGCGTGCTCTATATGAACAAGTGGAATGGATTGGATAACGACGCACTGACTCTGACTCTCTAACCTTCCCTATGTGAAGGGAAACTAAGATTTATGATCATATTTAAGTTAATAATGACTGGTTATATGATTATTTATTTAAACTCATATTCTGGCCACATTATATTGATTTTGTCGGCACTTTTCTGAAAAGAAAATAAAAGAAAAGTAAAAGAAATAAAAGAATATATATATACACATATATATATATATATACAAATTTTTTTTAAATAATTGAACATACAATTATTTAGGGGGGCTTAAGAATATTTTAGGGGGCACTGAAGCCCACCTAAAATAGGCCTAATGACGCCACTGCATTTGGAGTAAGTAAATTCACCTTTAATGTGGCTATAGGAAAGCTAACAGTAAACTGAGGCTGATATCAAAGAGATCAAATTAAAAACTGTACAACTGAATTACATGCTGCATTTTCCCTGTAGATACGAATCAGAATACAGGGCAAAATGTAAATAGGTTTAATGGCTGTAGCTGGAAATATGTTGTGTTATCAAAAATACTATAAAAAATGTGGTTTGACTTAATGAAGATCTTTTATTATATTGTTATATAGTTATGTTGGACTGTAACTTCTAAATCATTTACTACATTATTTATGTAAACAGATTAAAACATAAATAAAAATATAAATAGTGTCCCACCTACAGAATATTACTGGCTGCTTCAATCACACCACATTGTGCTGGAGCATGAGCCAATAAAATAAGCAGAATGTCACTGAGGGAACACAAGGGAACAGAAAGGAAAACACAAGTTTTTGTGAAATCAGCTACTTGTAAGATTGCCAGTCCATCCTCCCATGTATAATTAGGTATGACTCTTTTCTCTGTCCTTTCTGTGTTGTTTGTTCAGCAAACCAACTTTGCACCATTCACAGTCTCCTCCCATTGAGTCTACATTGTTTTCCAAGCCCAGTTGACCAGCCTGCCTTCAGGGTTCAGAATTACCTGGAGCAGCTGAAAAAAATCACTTATTCACACACGCGTGCACACACCAGCATATGCAGATAACAAAGTTACTGCAGATCTGCAAGATAGTTGTAATCCATTATTTTAACAGAACCTATAGAAAGGTTGATTTCTAAACACAATTAGTTCAAATGGATGAATTCTGAAATATTTGAGTGTTTTAGTGTATGTCCAAAGAGAATATAAGTGATAGATAGATAGATAGATAGATAGATAGATAGATAGATAGATAGATAGATAGATAGATAAATAGATAGATAGACATTTATGTTTGTGTGTGAAGGTCTGCCAGGTGCCTTTCAAAGTAAAGATTTGAGAATTATCATCAGAATCATTTAGTCGATTAGATAGATAGATAGATAGATAGATAGATAGATAGATAGATAGATAGATAGATAGATAGATAGATAAGTTTAGATTAGTTTAGTTTAGTTTATTTGGATCCCCATTAGCTGTTACTCAGGCAACAGCTACTCTTCCTGGGGTCCATATTAAAATAAATACAACCAATTACATTACAATTACAATATAACATAAATGCATACCTAAAAAGAGTGACCCCCCCCCCCTCCCCCCCACCACCCCCTTTAAAACAGTGACGTGACTTCAAACTTCGTACAATTCCATTAAAACCAGCTTACATAATTGGTATCAAAACACACAAATAATTGAGACAACACTATAAACAACAAACAATCAAACAAGAAACAAAAAACAATGAAAACAAACAAACAAACAAACAACAACCAAGCAATGATACATTAAATATACTCCACTATGGAGTTAGATTTGTTTCATAATGTTGTGTGTGTGCAGATCGACAATCTGTGTGTAAATGTGTAATCTGTAAATATAAACACCTTCCACAAATACAAAAAAAAAGATTTGTATACTCACAAAAATATTTTGCAAATATAAAATGGATCTGCAAATACACAAACAAATTCCACAAATATAAAAAATGCATTAAATTAATTTTGTGAACTCAGTTTTTATTTGTGAATCGAAAAAACATTTGTGGATCTCAGTTCTACGCTTGTGGATTTGCTTTTTACACACACGGAGTTTTGAAACAAACTTTCCGCCGGTCCGAACGAAAATCCACTCGTATCACTCGGCCATTTTCGGATAGCAAGTGATCGCCTACTGGTGACGTCATTTCCGCATATCGAAGGAAGAGCACGCAGTCTTTCTATGAGCTTTTTAAAATGTTTATCAGCGATAAGTGACGTGCATTCATGGTTTCATGTTAATGTCATACAGTGATTATTAGCGTGTGTTTATTTGTTCTATGTATATTATCTAGCACACACTTTCATATACATTTCTGTTTGAGTATGAAAGGCATCAGGATGCTTGTGGGCAACATTCAGCTCTCTAAAACGGTGGCTTGGCTGCTTCTTCAGTAAGCAGTTATCAGCCACCTCATCCTCATGTATTCTTTCAGATGGGTAAAAGTCACAACGCACTTCATCTTATTAGTAGTGTACTCTTACTAATGTAGTTTTAATGTCTATGTATAAGCATTCATGTTGCGGGCTGGGAGAACGAACAGGGTGCAGGATTTTATACATTGCAAATATGATTAAGATGCATTGTAAATAGACCAGAAGTCATAACAATCCAACCTGTAAAGAGGACCCCTGTAGAAGATGCTGGTGACTGACATCCAGACATCTCTTCACAACCTTTCAATACTAGTGTAATCAGTAGAAAATTATAGGGTTTAAGATTTAGACATTTTCAGCACAGCATTTAAAAGACATTTTTTATCGTTAAACAATAATAAAAATAATAATAATAATGATAATATATTTTGCATTTGTATTCATTCTGTTTTATGAATAGCTGTGTTTATTTATTTTTTTATTTTTTTATTATTGTTTAACGATAAAAATTGTCTGAACATTGCCCACAAGCATCCTGGTGCCTTTCATACTCAAACAGAAATGTATATGAAAGTGTGTGCTAGATAATATACATAGAACAAATAAACACACGCTAATAATCACTGTATGACATTAACATGAAACCATGAATGCACGTCACTTATCGCTGATAAACATTTTAAAAAGCTCATAGAAAGACTGCGTGCTCTTACTTTGATATGCGGAAATGACATCACCAGTAGGCGATCACTTGCTATCCGAAAATGGCCGAGTGATACGAGTGGATTTTCGTTCGGACCGGCGGAAAGTTTGTTTCAAAACTCTGTGTGTGTAAAAAGCAAATCCACAAGCGTAGAACTGAGATCCACAAATGTTTTTTCGATTCACAAATAAAAACTGAGTTCACAAAATTAATTTAATGCATTTTTTATATTTGTGGAATTTGTTTGTGTATTTGCAGATCCATTTTATATTTGCAAAATATTTTTGTGAGTATACAAATCTTTTTTTTGTATTTGTGGAAGGTGTTTATATTTACAGATTACACATTTACACACAGATTGTCGATCTGCACACACACAACATTATGAAACAAATCTAACTCCATACATGTCTGTCCCTAGAAAACGTTATTCTTGAGTATAAGCAGGTGGGTTGTTTAAAAACACATATATTCCAGAATAATGTTAAAAGACTTCGTCTTAATCTATCTTCCACCTTCAACCAGGCAAGATCAGCGTGCATTTGGTCTGTACTTTTTCTTATTGAACACCGGCGTGCAAGACGGGCTGCTCTATTTTGTACTAACTGAAGCTTATACAGCTCTTTATTAGCTGCACTAGACCAGATAGCTGAGCAATAATCTAGATGAGACAGTATCAAAGCCTGAATAACTTGCAATGTGGTACTTGGTGTAAGAAAAGAGGAACATCTTCTTATAACAGATATTCCTCTCCCCATTTTCCCAATAATTTTATCAATGTGATTCTGCCACGATAGTTTACTATCAAGGGTGACCCCTAGAAGTTTAGCCTCATTGACCTGCTCTATACAGCTGCCCTTGATGGAGATGGATAACTGCTTCTCCTCCCTTAATGCATGCGTTGATCCAAAAACAATACATTTGGTCTTAGACACATTCAGAGCTAAATTGTTATTCTCTACCCAATCTAAAATATGTTTAATTTCATTTTGAAGGAGAACATTTAACTTTTCCACACCGCTTGATGACATATATACAGTAGAATCATCAGCAAACATAGCTAAATTGGCTCTACTCAGCACAAGAGGCATGTCATTAGTAAAAATAGAATAGAGCAAAGGACCCAAGCAACTCCCCTGGGGAACGCCACACTGTACTGTCTTGACAGTGGAAAAACTACCATTAAAAACACTGTTTGTGTTCTATTGAATAAATAGCTCCTCATCCAGCTAAGAGGCAGAGTATTAAAACCATAAGCAGTAAGTTTCATTAATAGCATCTCATGGTCAATTCAATCAAATGCAGCACTAAAATCAAGCAGAACAGCACCTACAATTCTTTTCCTGTCTATATCACTCAACCACTGATCAGTCATCTGCATTAAAGCTGTACTTGTGGAGTGACCTTTCTTGTAAGCATGCTGAAAATCAGAGTTAAGTTCATTTACTGAGAAATAATGTGTGATCTGGTCAAATACCAATCTTTCCAACAGTTTACTTAACAGAGGAAGAATGCTGATAGGACGACTATTGGCACCTCTAAACACTTCATTCCTGTTTTTGGGTAAAGGAATAACTTTTGCAGCTTTCCAAGCCTGGGGGAATACACCCTCCTGCAAACTTAGATTAAAAATATGACAGATGGGTAATGCAATAGGACCAGAATCCATCCCCAAGAGTTTTCCATCCATATTATCCAATCCTGAGGGTTTTTCACCATTTAGATTTAGCAGAAGTTTTTCCACCAAATTCACTTGAACTGGTTGAAAATAAAATTTGCAATCTTTATTTTTCATAAGATAGTCATTGATTAATTGTTTTGATAGTTTGTTATCTGTGTAACGGATTATGTATATCTTAAAGATATTGAAAATAGCTCTCGTAATAAGGGGCACCACCTTCGTAAGAAGGAAAAGATTCTTACTTAATTGGTTGTTTGATTAGCCAATTAATGAATCAATAAATCATAATTAATAAATCAATACATTTCTGAATCAGTCAAATATCTAAAGTTCGTGGCTCTACGGTTCAATAGATCCCCTGTATCACTTCAAAGAATAGACATACACAATTGATTGAGTTTTATGGGTTTTATTAACTACACACTACTAATAAATGATGTATAAATAAATGTGATGATACAATGCAATATGAATTCAAGAGATTACTTGATATAGCGACATGAATGAAAGATGGTGAATGATGAATTTAAATGAAAGATATGTAATTATGTGGAAACTAAGAAAACTTAGCCTATAAGGTTTACTGAGCCTTACTTTTAAAGGAAATTTGAATTACTCGATCTGACATCAACCCTTGATTAATGCAATGTTTGGATCCTACTTTCGTTGATGGAGGGCCTCAGCTGTCCGTCCTTCAGGATTACGCGTACGCACTCCAAGTGGAAGATCTCAGAGAGCGTCGCAAATTCGGGCGGGTTCGATGTCCGGGTCGGCTGGCCTTCGTCAGACTGCCTGGTTCCGGTCGTTGTCCGCTGGAAGACTTTGTTCCTCTCAGTTATGATGAGTCGTAGGGTTGACAGACGTTTGTCTGCTCAAAGTTCTCTCAGGTTGATGAAAGATGGAGGAAACGTCTAATTTAACTAGTTCTCTTTCTGGAGATATCTCAGCGTCAAAATCATCAAAAATGTCAAAAACAGGCTGAAGGCAAAACTTAATGGCGTGTTTACTTAAAGGCTTTTCTCTAGACGTTGCTGGTGAAAGTTACAAGATTACAAAACTTAGGAAAACTTAGATAAAGAATAACTAAAGATTAAACTATGAATGTGTGAGGTGAAGAAAAAGAAAAGATGGACAGAGCAGACCGCTGTTCGGGTCGCAGAGCCCGGTTCAGGTCATGCTAAGACCAAGACCAAAAGGGAAGAGACAAGAGGAGAAGAGCCAGAGTTCATGGGTGCAGCTGGGTTTT
The DNA here is from genome assembly GCF_027409825.1 of Scomber japonicus. Lineage (NCBI taxonomy): Eukaryota > Metazoa > Chordata > Actinopteri > Scombriformes > Scombridae > Scomber > Scomber japonicus. The sequence goes on along the minus strand of NC_070595.1, from coordinate 2,739,421 downwards.
GTCCCTGGGGTGGGCTGTGTGTCAGCCAATCAGATTCATCAGAGCTCACTCTGAGGATCTAATTTCCAGCTTTTTATCATGAAACTTTTCATCATCATCATTCATTCATTATTTAATCCTGATTATAAAATGCATACTATAATCTATTGACACAGAACACATGATGTATTATTCTGTTATTAATATGACATCAGCTTGATTCATCAAGCTGCCATTCATTGAAAACTGAAGAGGATTAATATGATCAAGCACAACACATAGTTATTCTACTTATTCCATGATAGATAATTGATTATCACCAAAATGTAAGCATAACATCAATGTAACACTTTCTCACATTAAACAAACATTTTCATACCAAAATTTAGTCGCATCTTTAAACTAAGTAAACTAAAGTAAGTAAGAAAGTATAATCACAGTTCTCCAAATACACATTTATCTATGATCGCTGTAGTAGCTGTTACAGTGGAGGTCTCTTTAGGTAATTGATAATCATATAAGTAATTGGTATTATTTAAACCATACTTTTCACTAAGATGTTCTTATTTAAGTATTTAACACTAATTTTCTCATTCTCATGCTCTGTGTGGTTTCAGGAGACACAGAGGGGGAAGTCCGGAATGTGTCCTTTAGTTTACGACCATTAGTTAGTTAGTCAGAAGACCCCCACTCCGGGTCTGGGGTGGAAAAAAGTCATTTTTCATGCCTCGGGTTAAACCTTATGACCGGAAGAATGGGAAGATGGGACAAACCGGCTCATTCTTACAAAGTGAATTATCACTTAACGGTCCCTCTGCAATTAGCTCAAAGCCTTCCATATGGACCGATTCTGTCCCATGGAATGATAAGGGATCTTTGTTTGTCCAAGAGAAGGACCCTGTTTGTCTCTATATCAAACCTGGTCCAATTTCCTCCTCTGAGGGTCAAAGGTGACTCTGACCAGAGGATGTTCTGAGCCGTCCTGATGCTGTGTTCACTACATCTGAATTTGTCATTTCATTTTTAAGTGTTTCAATTTTTCCAACAAAATATTCATTAAAATAATTCGCAATATCATGAGGTTTTGTAATGAAAGTACCGTCTGACTCAAGGAAAGAGGGAGAATTATCCCCAGATCCACCCATTATGTCATTTAGTGTTTTCCACAGTTTCTTTCTGTGGCAGTATAGCTGAGCCTATGCATTGTACGATCTTGAACGCACCCCGATGGCCTGTTAGCCTATCCCAGAGCAGAGGCCCGTATTTAGGACGGCTCTCTCTTGCTCTCTAGCTGCCACATCACTTCCGGGTAAGAGGTCGGTCTTCCTCTCCGCTACAGCAGGTGTGCTGCTGCACGTGTTGCTCTGTGCTGTTCATGAGCTCTCCTTTGGCGTAGTAAGTGTCCCCTCTCTCTGCATAGTGGTGGTTGTGTTCAACAGCTAATGCTAGTGTGGTCATAGGAAATGCTGATGTCCGGATCTGTCGCGCTCCTCCTCCTGCCTGTATGAGTGTGTGTGTGTGCGCCTCCATTTCTGCTACAGGTATGTTTGTCTCTCCCGCAACTGTATCATTTTCAGTTTAAATTGAATAGTGCTAACATTATGTTTTGGTCAGGTGGAACCACAGATCGGACTGCTGCTGCTTTGTCTCATCTCTTTTTGCCAGTGTGCCTTCGCTTTGCCTGCTTGCTGCTGCTCTGTCTGTCTGCTGCTTTGCTGCTGCTTGCTGCTGCTTGCTGCTTTGCTGCTGTTCTGCTGTGCGGCCTACTAGGGCGGCGTTTTGACTGCGGCCTTCTCTCCACGGACAATTAAGCTGCTGGCTCTCCATTAAAAGACTCTTGCTGCCACAGCAGCTTTGCATGGTATAGCCACGCATGCTTAGGCTAAGTGACTCCCTGTTCTTATTTTGCTCAGTTGTATGAGTGTGAGGTGTGGGTTGTATGAATTAATTTGGGTTATTTGTATAGGTTTATTTATTTTCTTTGATTTTCTGGTTCTTTGTGTTTAATTATATTGTAAATTGTGTACTTTCTTTGAATTAAGTGTTTGCTTTAATTAAGGGTTTAGTTATATTTGTTTTCTGTTTCTAAATTATTTTTATTTAGTGTGTTTGAGTTGCAAACCCCCCCATTAATTTATCTTTGTTTCAGTGTCGGAGGCCGGTGGTGGTGGTGTCTCCCCTTCGTTGGTGTGCTGTGCTCTTTGGTGGTGGATACTTCAGTGTGTGTGTGTGTGGGTGACTTATTTTATTTTTCTATTTTGGGTGAACTACTCCCGTCTACTACTTATCCACCCGGTAAGCCTCTGACCTGACTTAGTTTCCTGTCTTTGGTGTGAGTTGGATGATATTATTTTGAACCATTGTAATAAATTTTTATACCTTGAACCACGTCTCAAAGCCTATTGAATAGAGCGAACCTGTGTCTACTCCCTGGGTGAAATTCCCAGGGTGGCGTTGTCGTGCAACCTTTTAAATTCCTGGAAGATTTGATACCTGATAGAAATTTACCCTACCCCCGCCACATTTCCATCATTTTTAATTTCGTTTATTCTATTTTGATAATACCTACTTTTCTTTTTCCTATTTACTTTTGTGACTTGATTTCTGAGAGAACAGTATGACTTCCAGTCAGTTTTGTTGCCAGATTTAATTGACACCATTTTCATTTTATCCCTTTGAGTCATCAAGGCTTTGAGTTGATCATCAATCCAAGGTGCTTTTCTATTTCTCACTGAATTTCCTAATGGGTATGTTTATCAGCTACCTCTAAGAACATTTCTGTAAATAGTTCCAGTGCTTTGTCCACATGTTTTATTGAACAGACTTTATCCCATTGTATCTTATTTATGTCCCCAATGAATTCATTTTTACAAAAAGATTTCAAAGATCTCTGGAAGAGAACTTTAGGTCCAACTTTTGAACTTTGGATTTCCTAACAATTGCCACCAGATTATGATCACTGAAGCCAACTGAGATTGATACAGCCTTTGAGCACATTTCTGTAGCATTTGTAAAGATGTGGTCGATACAAGTAGCAGATTTTTGTCCTGCACTATTTGTATACAATCGAGTAGGTACGTTCAACATTTGAGAAGTTACACACTTTTGCAATCACTCAGTTTTCTTTTCAAAGAACATGTTGCTGACAGCCAGTCAATATTCAGATCCCCAAGAAAATAGATTTCTCTCTCGCAGTCTGTAGCCTTCTGCAACATTAAGCATATTTCTTCTAAGTACTGAACATGTGCACTTGGTTGCCTATAACAACACTCTAAAAGAAATGGTTTGGTGTGAGGTAAATGTATTTGAATCCACAGTGCCTCAATATCTGATGTCAAAAGGTCACCTCTTGTCTTAACAGGCATATGATTTTGGACATATATTGCCACACCACCACCATAGCTGTTCCTATCATTCCTGAAAACATTATATCCTGACACAGCAATTTCATTTACACCTATTGTTGAATCTAAGTGAGTTTCTGAGATGGCAAGTATGTGTAAATTCTCATTCTTAAGTAAGGAAGTGATCTCATGAACTTTGTTTCTTAGACTACAAATATTGAGATGGGCAATTTTTAAGCCCTTCTTTGGTAATTTAAGAGACATGATAAATTCCCAAATGTTAAATTCTATGTTCCATTTTTACTTATTTTGGTTTCTGTAAGTGCCATTTTTGGCTTTTGATGGTCTCACCGCTGTCTTGGGGTGCTGCTGCGGGGGTGTATGATCAGCCTGTCGTGTCGCAGAAAAGCAATGTCCCCTCTGTCTCGACCAGCTCTCAATTTAGGCATCAGTTCTTTTCTTTTCTGTCGGACAGCATCTGTATAGTCCTCATTTATGTAGATCATTGAGCCTTTGAGGCATTTGGCCCTCTGAAGAATCATTGATCTGTCCTTGTACTTTACCAACTTGACTACAATCGACCTGGGTCTGCTGCCCTCGGACACAGGTTTCCCTGCACGGTGTGCTTGCTCCACCTCAATCGTCCCCTGCAGTTGTAGTTTCTCCACAAGGACCCTCTTCACCTTTTCCTCTGAATCTGCCCAGGTTTCTCCTGGTGTCTCCTCGATTCCATCTATGATCAAGTTGTTTCTTCTGGACTGACCCTCCAGATAATCCAACTTGTCGGTGGCGGCCAACAGACTCTCACATATCTTGAAAATTTATGATTGCATGTCTTTACAGTGATCAGTCGGTTTTATAATACCCATTTTAATGTCATCCACCTCTTTCTGTGTATAGTGAATGCTGGCTTTGATTTCTTGAACTTCTTTTGAGATATCATCCATGCGTGTGTTTGTTGAGTCCAGGATTATTTTAACAAAGCCTTTAAAGTTCTCTTGCTGTTGCTGCAAGAGTGCTAACAACATCTCTCTCTGTTGTTGCATTAGCTCATTCACCTGTGTGAGCGTAATACACTCTTCCTCAGACTTTAGATCTGGTTTCTGCTTCGGTGGCATGTTGCTTCAGTGAGAGGGCTAACAGCCTGGGCCTTGGCCTTGGCTCTGGTTTCAGGGTGCTGGCTGCTGCTGGAGTCTGATGGCTGCCGCTGGAAGGCTGCTGGTGGCCCTGATGGAAGGCTGCTGGCTGCTGGTTAGAGGCCTGGGCTGCTAGTGGAAGCCTACTGACTTCCTGAGGGAGCCTGAGAGGCTCAGCATATGAAGTAGGCCGAAGCAAGAAGGAAATCCACCAAATATCAAGAATATAAAAAGTCATCCACAATTTTCACCTATCTGTTCACTTAGTATGATCTAAGAACTATTGTAGTGCATTAAATTGGAACTTTGTGATACATTAAACTTAGGAATTCACTCCAAAATCAAGGTGAGGTGTGGAGTGCTGCTGGAGGAAGCACTCCACACTGGAGTGATAGATAGATAGATAGATAGATAGATAGATAGATAGACATTTATGTTTGTTTGTGTTTGTGTGTGTGTGTGTGAAGGTCTGCGAGGTGCCTTTCAAAGTAACAATTTGAGAATTCATAATGATTTAGCCTTATAAAATTAAGATAGATAGATATATAGATAGATAGAGACATAGAGACACATTTATGTTTGTGTGTGTCTGTGTGTGTGTGTGAAGGTCTGCCAGGTGCCTTTCAAAGTATAGATTTGAGAATTAATATTAATTTAGTCTAATCAAATTAAGATAGATAGATAGATAGATAGATAGATACACATTTATGTTTGTGTGTGTGTGTGTGTGAAGGTCTGCCAGGTGCCTTTCAAAGAACAGATTTAAGAATTAGTAATCATTTAGTGTTATAAAATTAACCTGGTTGCCATCACTCACATAATGACCTTTGACCTGAGAACATAATATTATACACATGTAAGGGTTTCAGTAGACGGATGCTTTTCATTTCTAATTTCTAGTCATTTCTTCATATTAATTGAGTCAAAGGTCTTCCAAATCAACCATCACTACAGTACTGTGACAGAGAGATAGAGAGATAGATAGATAGATAGATAGATACACATTTATGTTTGTGTGTGTGTGTGTGAAGGTCTGCCAGGTGCCTTTCATAGTAAAGATTTGAGAATTAATAATCATTTAGTCTAATAAAATTAAGAAAGATAGATAGATAGATAGATACATAGATAGATACATAGAGACACATTTATGTTTGTGTGTGTCTGTGTGTGGAGGGATCCTGACTGTTGTTTGTGCCTATGGTCCAAACAGCAGCTCAGAGTATCCGGCCTTTTTGGACTCCTTGGAGAGGGTGCTGGAAAGCACTCCCCCTGGGGATTCCCTCATTCTGCTGGGGGACTTCACGTCTGGCAGAGTCTCCTGTCAGAGAGAGTTTCAACTCCCACCTCCGGGAGAGCATCGACCATGTACCGGGGGAGGCGGGGGACATTCAGTCCGAGTGGGTCATGTTCCGTGCCTCCATTGTTAAGGCGGCTGACCGGAGCTGTGGCCGCAAGGTGGTCGGTGCCTGTCGGGGCGGCAATCCCCGAACCCGCTGGTGGACACCGGCGGTGAGGGATGCCGTTAAGCTGAAGAAGGAGTCCTATAGGGCCTTTTTGGCTTGTAGGACTCCGGAGGCAGCAGACAGGTACCGGCAGACCAAGCGGAGCGCAGCTAGGGTGGTCGCTGAGGCAAAAACCCGGACATGGGAGGAGTTCGGTGAGGCCATGGAAAAAGACTTCCGGATGGCTTCGAAGAGATTCTGGACCACCATCCGGCGTCTCAGGAGGGGGAAGCAGTGCACTGTAAACACTGTGTACGATGGGGACGGTGCACTGCTGACCTCGACTCGGGACGTTGTGGATCGGTGGAAGGAGTACAATCCCACCGACATGCCTTCCGGTAAGGAAGCAGGGCCGGGGGACTCGGGTGTGGGCTCTCCTATCTCTGGGGTGGAGGTCGCTGAGGTGGTTAAAAAGCTCCTCGGTAGGAGGGCCCCGGGGGTGGATGAGATCCGCCCCGAGTTCCTCAAGACCATGGATGTTGTGGGGCTGTCATGGTTGACACGACTCTGCAGCATTGCGTGGACATTGGGGGCAGTGCCTCTGGATTGGCAGACTGGGGTGGTGGTCCCTCTTTTTAAGAAGGGGGACCAGAGGGTGTGTTCCAATTACAGGGGAATCACACTCCTCAGCCTCCCTGGTAAGGTCTATTTGGGGGTGCTGGAGAGGAGGGTCCGTCGGATAGTCGAACCTCGGATTCAGGAGGAGGAGTGTGGTTTTCGTCCAGGCCGTGGAACAGTGGACCAGCTCTACACCCTCTGCAGGATCCTTGAGGGTGCATGGGAGTTTGCGCAACCAGTCCACATGTGTTTTGTGGACTTGGAGAAGGCATTTGACCGGGTCCCTCGGGGAATCCTGTGGGGGGTTCTCCGGGAATACAGGGTATCGCACCCCCTGATAAGGGCTGTCCGTTCCTTGTATGACCGGTGTCAGAGCTTGGTCCGCATTGCCGGCAATAACTCGGACTTGTTTCCAGTGAGGGTTGGACTCCGCCAGGGCTGCCCTTTGTCACCGATCCTGTTCATAATTTTTATGGACAGGATTTCTAGGCGCAGCCAGGGTGTGGAGGGGGTCCGGTTTGGTGACCTCAGGATTGGGTCACTGCTTTTTGCGGATGATGTGGTCCTGTTGGCTTCATCAGACCGTGACCTCTAGCTCTCACTGGATCGGTTCACAGCCGAGTGTGAAGCGGCCGGGATGAAAATCAGCACCTCCAAATCCGAGGCCATGGTCCTCAACCGGAAAAGGGTGGAGTGCACTCTTCGGGTCGGGGATGAGATTCTGCCTCAAGTGGAGGAGTTCAAGTCCCTCGGGGCCTTGTTCACGAGTGAGGGAAGGATGTAGCGGGAGATCGACAGGCGGATCGGTGCGGCGTCTGCAGTAATGCGGACTCTGCACAGATCCGTCGTGGCGAAGCTCTCGATTTACCAGTCGATCTTCGTTCCTATCCTCACCTATGGTCATGAGCTTTGGGTAGTGACCGAAAGAACAAGATCACGGGTACAAGCGGCCGAAATGAGCTTCCTCCGTAGGTTGGCTGGGCTCTCCCTTAGAGATAGGGTGAGAAGCTCAGTTATCTAATAGTCCCGGACGCCTCCCGGACGCCTCCCTGGTGAGGTGTTCAGGGCACGTCCTAACCCTAACCCACCGGTAGGAGACCCCGAGGAAGACCCAGGACACGCTGGAGAGACTATGTCTCTCGGCTGGCCTGGGAACGCCTCGGGATCCCCCGGGAAGAGCTGGACGAAGTGGCTGGGGAGAGGGAAGTCTGGGCTTCCCTGCTTAGGCTGCTGCCCCCGCGACCCAACCCCGGATAAGCGGAAGAGGATGGATGGATGGACGGACAAACTTTCATGTTATGTCGTAATCCTTAAGATTTCAGTCCTGGTGAATTTGGCAAGTGCAATTTAATAATACAGCAAATACTTATCAGGGAGCTAAAACAGGCAACTGGGTATCTGTTTGCAGAACAACCAACAAAACCGACTGCATTTTAAGGAAACCACCCCTGTACCTTTCCATGAGATAACACGACCCATAAAGGAAACCACCTGTCTGCAGCACTGTCACAGCATCAGGTGGGGGAGCGTACGGATGCAACATGTGCAGCCAGGTTTTCCATTCGGTGTACAGAGAATGCACCCCATCCACTTTTGACTCTTCAAGCTGTACCAACCGCCACTTATCTATCTATCTATCTATCTATCTATCTATCTATCTATCTATCTATCTATCTATCTATCTGTCACAGTACTGTAGTGATGGTTGATTTGGAAGACCTTTGACTCAATTAATATGAAGAAATGACTAGAAATTAGAAATGAAAAGCATCCGTCTACTGAAACCCTTACATATGTATATTATTATGTTCTCAGGTCAAAGGTCATTATGTGAGTGATGGCACCCAGGTTACTTTTATAAGACTAAATGATTATTAATTCTCAAATCTTTACTTTGAAAGGCACCTGGCAGGCCTTCACACACACACACACTGTAGAAAAGGCCTCAAAGTTACAGGGTTATGTTGTGTGCTTTTGTGTTCTGTTTGATGTTCATTCAGTGTGGTGATATTGTTGAGGTGGGCCAGCCCATGTGGTGGGGTTGTATCTCAGGAGGGGTGTGCGCTTCAGTTCAGTTAAGTTAAAAAGTGTGCGGTGCAATGGCTTCAGTACCAGTGATCTGTGCGTGAATGAAGAGTGAGTAGTTTATTTGCTGTATTACTAGTATTGTATTTCGTTATGTAACTTGATATAAGTTTATTAGTTAATGTGGAGAAGAGGTCGGAGTTTAATTGCCTGCCATTGTCAGCTCCATGCACGCTAGTTAACAGCCTGGCTAATCAGACCTTGCACTTCAGGTCAAAATATATCATGTAGAGTCCAAACTATGTTTACACACGTGTTACTTGTTGTAGTGCTGTTAAGAGTGTTTGGCGATTTCGCTGGGGTACAGATTGTTTGATGTGGGGTGTCGTTTCCATGCCGAAATGAAAGCTAAGGCTAATTAGCCACCGGAAGTGGCGCACTGACAATGATTTCACAATAAGAGCATTCAGCTGGCACAGGAAGTGGTTTGTCAGCATTAGTGGTAGCTTGACACAGTGTAAATAAGCCTGAGAAACCTGTGTATTGAGTGTTTGGAGTATATTTCTGTTTCCTTCTAGTGTAAATGAGTAAGAGAAATGTAAGATTGTAATCATTTGATTACCTCCTTTGGTTTAATTTCTGTTAGTTGATATTAGGTTTGTAATATTATTTATATTACTTCATGTGTGTAAGATGAATGTACGGATATGTGGTTATCCTTTATTGAGTTGTATTTGTTATTCTTTCTTTTTAGAAAAACCACACAATCACAACTGTAAGATCCAGCTGTTCCGGAAGCTCTGTATACTTACCTGCAAAGAAGAAGTAAAGAGAGTAAACTGCAGATCGGCCTCCCTGTTCTTTATTCCTCCATACTCTGGAAACGGCCTTAAGTGGTGTTCTGGCCGACACTCTTGTGTGAACTTAGTAATATAATCATAACTAGCACCCAGCTAGAGCTTCTCTTCCCTACATTGATGGTCCTTCGAGCCGGATATTACCAGATTTACACCAAAGATGGATCCATATCCAGAGTATGAGGATCGTGGTGCACGCTCCAAACGACACATTCGTCCCCCAGCACGCTATGCAGATTATGAGGTGGATCATCTGGACTACATCGGTCAGAGATACAGAGAGGAAGTAGAGACAACTCACCAGGAGGGCAACGCCAGGATGACCTCCCTCACTTCCGCTTACGACTCTTCACCATCAAGTCGCTTGCAGAGGCGGGAGGCTATTCTTCAAGAGATGGACTTGTGCTATGGAGCTGAGAGCCAACAGCACATCCCGGAGAATCAGCTAGCCCCCCTGCTGTTTCCAGACGGAGAGCTCAGGGAACGGTTACAAGATCACTTTACTCCCCTATCTCCAGCGCTGCACCTGAGACATTCACATGATTATAAAGCAGAGCTAGAGGACATGCGTAATGAGAGACACCTCATTCAGCAGACACAGCAGCGCATGTCATCAGATCTAGTTGAGCTTAGAGCACTGCAAACAGAAATGAGACAGTTAGTGGATGCTGTCTGTAACTTACAGAGCCCATCTCCTCTTCACACCAGCAAGCCAGAGCTAAAAGTGATGCAGCCACAGCCACCAGTTGGAAGTGAGCCTGACGGTGAGGAAGAGGATGACTGGCCTGCACCACCACCATGGCCAGAGCCCCTACCCGATGAGGAAGCAACGTCACCCCCAACTTCTAAGCTGCTTGTGGGCCAATCAGGTGGCCCTCCTGGTCCGAGGCCACGTAATGGCACAACCCCTTATTCATCCCCCTGGTTCAAGCCTGCCCAGCCGCCGCCGTGGTTATCCAGTTGTCCCCCAGCTGAGCCCAAGTACCCTATAGCTTATGGAGGTCACAGTAGTGAGCCTCGCTCCAACCCAGCGCCCCCACAGCAGCCTTTATACATGTCATGGACACAGCCACCACCCTCCAGAAGGGCAAGCGTCCCCTCATCTCAGAGCAGAGTTACCATGGGCCACGCCCAACAATCCCCAACTTCTCAAGTCGGGACCCAAGTGAATTTGCACGGCTCAAGATCTCCCTGGAGAACCTCTTACCACATGATGCACCTGAGCTGTTTAAGTATCAAGTGTTGGTCGATCACCTGCATCTAGCAGAGGCCAAGTTAATAGCAGACGCTTACCTCAACTCTCCAACGCCGTTCTCTGACACAATGGTCGCCCTGAATGACAAGTTCGGCCAACCACATCAGATAGCCCTGAAACGTATCGCAGCTGTGATGGATGCACCGGACATTAGGCGTAGAGACCTTGGTGCATTTGAGAGGTTTGCGCTCCAGATCCAGTCACTCGTGGGAATGCTAAGAACACTAGGGCCCGAAGGAGAAGTGGAACTACAGTGTGGCTCACATGTTGCTCGTCTGCTAAGTAAGCTGCCACCTGAGCAGAGAGCAGAGTTTCGCCGCTGCATGTTCCATCAGGGCACACGAACCCACACCTTAACTGATCTTTCAGAGTGGCTGAAATACGAGTCCTGGTGCCAGGATTCTGAAGGCCAATTAGCCGTGAGGGGGGCTAAGGAGAAGCCCATGCTAGACCTGAGGGACGGCAGGGTAAGAGGTCGACTACTGACCTCCACGGTGTGAAGGATACAATCAGGAAACCCGAGGTTCCAGTGCCAGCTAGCTCCGTCAAGGGGAACAAGGGCAAGCCATACTGTCCGTACTGCAACACTGAGGAGCACTATCTCAGCCAGTGTATAGCGTTATCCAGGCTAACCAAGGAGCAGCTGACAGAATGGATTAAGAGTAACAGGAGGTGTTGGCGCTGTGCACGGTCACACCAGGCTGCACAGTGCAACTTGAAAAAGACATGTAACCTTTGCCAGGGGAGGCACCTCCAGGTGTTGCACGAGGTCAATGTGAAGCCCCCTAAGGAGCCAGCAACAACACCTGAGATGGGGAGTCATGGCACAAGGCCCGCCACAGAGGTGCTCTATCTGGATCGACCTACAGAAGGCAGTCGGGTCTTTCTGAAAGTTGTCAAAGTCTGCATCCACCATGGCGACCGAACACTCAACACCTACGCTGTATTGGACGACGGTTCTGACAGAACTATGCTGTTGCCAGACACAGCTGAGAAGCTAGGAGTGCAGGGGACCCTAGAGAACCTACCACTACGCACCATTAGGCAGGATATGCAGACCCTCCACGGTGCATCCGTGTCGTTCTCCATTTCCTCTCCTGCAAGGTCAAAGACCCAGTTCAAGATTACTGGTGCCTTCACCGCTGCTCGCATTGGGCTAGTGAGCCATACTTACCCGATAGAGCAACTCCGGAGGAATTACAAGCACCTCATTGGCCTTCCCATACGGACCCTCACAAACGTTAAGCCCTTGCTTCTCATTGGGAGTGATCACCCCCATCTCATCACCCCTGTCGAACCCGTAAGGTTGGGACCTCCAGGACGGCCTGCAGCTGTTCGCACCAGACTGGGCTGGACACTGCAGGGCCCAGCTAGTGTGGTCTGTCACCTCGCCCAACCACCGCAGTGTCTACTGACAACTGTAGCGCCCCAAGTGAGCGAGCTGATGAAGCATGTCGAGAGACTGTGGCAGGTCGATTAGTTTCTCGCTCCTGAATGGTCAGGAGCGAGAAACTAATCACTCGTTCAAGGCAGGACCAGGAGGCCATCAGCATCCTTGAGACCAAACCTGATTTAACCTGATTTGAAGTAAATGTTATCATTTTGTTATAGTTTGAAACTTGCTATATTCTGACTAGGGCTGTCAGCGTTAACCAGTGGCGGCTGGTTAGGGCTGTTTGGGGGGGGCAGTTTGATGGTTAGTGTCAAACAACCCGTAGCACCACTTCATACATTCTTCAAGAAATAGTATTTGCAATTCTAATAGGCAGTTCCTTTTCAGAATGAAAGTCCTGAACACATCTGTCAGTGATATTTGTGACTCCATTGCGCCATAGTTTTCCATTATGGAACAGTTTTTCATGCTTATGGTTTTGGATTTAAGTTTGCAGTTTCAAGTTTTGATTTAAGTTTGGTTTAAATTTGTTTTTGTTGTTCTAACACTAACCACAATTTTTAATTTTCAATTAGTCAATAATTAACAAGAGAGAGATCATTAGATAAATACATGGTCAGAATTTCAGCAGAGGTTATGATAGCATGAGTATTTCTCTTTCATTTTAATTAAGTGTTTATTCTTCACAATTATTGTCACATGAAAAAAATGCATAATTCACCCTTTCACATATAAGGTTAGAAATTTACATGTGATGATCGTTTACTGCATCATTTACCCAAATGACATCAGAAGAGCTCTAAGAGGTCTTAGCAAAACAGCCTGTCAAAAGGTAACACACGACTATTTTTATACAGGAAAAGCAGACACAGATCATTTATGTAAGTTGTGTTCATTGTCAGAGTAGCAGAAGTCTTACAACTCATCTACAAGCGCTCACCTTGGTGGTGAACCTCTTGTGGCAAAGAGAAAGAACTACACTGTATAAAGTTAAGTTTGAACCCACAGTGGAAACAGTGAAAACACACAATTTTAATAAATCTGGCCTTTTTCAGAGCAAAATCGATAAAATGATTATTCCACCTTAACCATTATGACTATGGTGTCTGTCACCTTTACCCAAATTAGTGACAATGACCCTGGAGCACAACAACTTCTTGAAGCTGTATGATGGCTCAGATACCTCCTCACTGCCTTTTGGACCTTACTGTGACCTTACTGTATGTAACCCAAAAAGAATCACTACTTTAACTGTAATGTCGCAGACTTAGAAGGATATTCACTTAATCTGCTAGTGGTAGGGGTACATCATTTTGTGTCACTCCAATTGTTTGATTCAGTTTTCACAACTCAAGATGTAAATGAGCTCACTTTATTTAATTTGCATGAAGTGTGGTCAGGCTGCTTTGCTAGATGTTGCACATATCTGAAAAAAAAGTAGAATTTCACCCTTTCACCCTTCAGCAAATTAATGTGAAAACAGCATCTAACTGGCATCATTCTGCATATGAAGTTCAAACATTCAACATATGGAACAATGTGCAAGGAAAAATGTGTTATGTTATAATCCTTACGATTTCAGTCCTGGCATGTATTTCACCAGTTGAACACTTTTAATCTGAAGCAGCAGCAGTAAGAAATATTGGTATTGCATTTGCAGTAAGTATATTCACCTCTTATGTGGCTATATGAAAGTTAACCGTAAACTGAGGCTGCTATCAAAGAGATCAAATTAAAAACTGTACAACTGAATCACATGCTGCATTTTCCCCTGTAGATACAAATCAAAATACAGGGAAAAATGGAAAAATGTTATCAAAAATACTATTAAAATGTGGTTTGATTTAATGAAGATATTTTATTATATAGTTATGTTGGACTGTAACTTCGAACTCATTTACAATATTTATGTAAACAGATGTAAAAAAAAAAAAAAAAACACATATTTTGAAGCCTGCTTCAAGAGTTGACCCTGGAAGGAACCTTTTTGACTTGCAGCCAGGGCTGGTTTATGATGCTCTGATGATGCAGCAGGGCCATCATGATGCTCCACCATCCACAGGGGCTCAACTGCCATTCCATACCTACCTCTGACATCTGCAGCAACATGCACCCCAAATTTACAGGCATCATTTAGAGATCAAAGGCAATTCAGTACTGTTCAGTACACTTCACACATGTTTAAGTAATTTATGTTCAGAAGTTATTATTGTTTTGCCTATTGTTTATTGATAAGTAAACAAATATTTGCTTCATTAACTAATGACCTAATTGTGAAACGCCATAAGTTTCTGCTTTGTGGTAAACAGTACATCAATTTACATTTCACCTGTGTATGGTCAGTGATCTCTATGCAGTCGTGGACTACGCCAGCGGAGCCCTAACTAATACTTTATCTACAATGTTACAAAGAATTGAAGGTTGAAATGGATGAAGCATGACTATAATCTCAAATCATGTCAAGTTTATTGTTCCAGAAAACAATCATAAATACTACATTTTTTAGAGGTATACATCACCTTTCTCTTCTTGCTGTAACCATCTGGACAAAAAAGATCAATTGTAAATCTGTACAATCTACACTTGGCAGTCGGAATGAAAACAAAACTCCACTGTCATACACATTGATGTATTACAGTTCTGTTTTAACATCTCAAATGTGGTTTACTACCCCTTCAGTTCAGAACAAACAGATCAAATAGATCAAAAGCAAATCAAATTCAGAAACAATGACAATAATGACACCATGTAAGGTATATGATCAGTAGTGACAAAGTAGCAGCATGCAAAGTGTAATTCAGTATGATTTGTCTGCTTTTGTGGCCTGCTGTACTCAAAGCCACTGATGAGGACGTGATGAAGAGTAGCTCCTGGTGTTATTCCTTCCATCACACAGCATCTGCCAGTCTGCCATGGTGGAGTAACAGCAGTATTGGGCAATATGACCTAAGGAATGCAAGACAAAAAATGTAACCTGTGTATAAAATATTTCAGAGCTTTAATCTAAACAAACCCAACATGACCAACAATTCACACATTAAACATTTCAGAATTGCTAAGCTGTCAATTACAATAAACTTCTTTAGTTATAGAAAACACCAGTAGTTGGTAAGACCAAAATGTATCAAAGTAACAGAGTATTTCCTCAACAGTCCAATGGCTAACCTTTTATGGCTTAATTTGTCTATTCCCAGCAAGTCTATGCAACTAATCACTGAATCACTTATTCTCTTTGGAAATACACAAAAAACCTACATAATGCAGAATTCATCACACTTCTGTTAGAGAATGGATTACAACTAACCTTTTATGGCTTAATTCGTCTATTCTCAGCAAGTTTATGCAACTAATCACTCAATCACTTATTCTCTTTGGAAGAAGCCGATACTGCTCCATCGGCTCCGTCTTGTCCGACAGACCGCCGCTAGTTTGGTGACGGGGCTGCTGGGAAATGGCCGGCGGTGCAGCTGCAGTACGGTGGTCCTGGAGGGAATGGAGGAGGCACCGTTCTCTGTCAGCTGGTGTTTACAGCCAAACAGGATCAGGAAGCAGCGGTAGAACTGCAAAAATCAGTGATTTACAATGAATATTTACACTGATGTAACCTGCTTTAACCTGATTTTACGTGATTTAATGAGATTTAACATGATTTAATGTGATTTAACCTGATTCAACGTGATTTAACCTGATTTAATGTGATTTAACCTGATTTAACGTGATTTAACCTGAGTTAATGTGATTTAACGTGATTTAGCATGATTTAATCTGATTTAATGTGATTTAACATGATTTAATGTGATTTAACATGATTCAACGTGATTTAACCTGATTTAAGGTGATTTAAGCTGATTTAATGTGATTTAACGTGATTTAATGTGATTTGACCTGATTTAACGTGATTTAGGTTGATTTAATATGATTAAACGTGATTTAACCTGATTTCATGTGTTTTAACCTGATTCAAGGTGATTTAACCTGATTTAACCTGATTTGAGTTGATTTAACCTGATTTAATGAGGTTTAACATGATTTAAAGTGATTTAATGTGATTTAATGTGATTTAATATGATTTAACGTGATTTAAACTGATTTAACCTGATTTAAACTGATTTAACCTGATTTAGCCTGATTTGAAGTAAATGTTATCATTTTGTTACAGTTTGAAACTTGCTATATTCTGACTAGGGCTGTCAGTGTTAACCAGTGGCGGCTGGTTAGGGCTGTTTGGGGGGGGGGGCAGTTTGATGGTTAGTGTCAAACAACCCGTAGCACCACTTCATACCGCAGCAGAAAAAGAAAAATAAGAAAGGAAAACCAATCTAAAAGCAACACAACACACTATAATGTCCCCTGGTTTGTCTCAGTATGATATCTCTGACCCACAGGGAGAGGAATAAATAATATATAAATAGAATTAGATCAAATGAATTTCACTCACATCACCTAAAGTTACCAGCAGTTAAAGCAGAGTAAAACTGCTTAAAAAGAGATACCACCACCTATATTTTACTTATTGTGTCTTCAGTCCTGATTTTACTGTTATCTGTTAGTTGATGTAATACCTAAACATGACAATAGATGGCACATTAAGCTCTATACACTGCTGTGATTAAACACAACTTATTTAACTTCTTATTTTAATAATGAAATGTTCCCCAAATCAACTGTAATAGTCAAAATTACTTCCATCATTTCTTATCCTGCATTTATGCATTTTAGTGTTTTTACACTTCATATTTACGTGTTTTATAGTCTTTTTAACCGTTCACAGTATTAATAAGAGGAATGCAGCTACTGTGACGTGAAGTTAAAATGATGATATACTAATAATCTGATAAGTTTAAAAAGATTGCAATTTCATGGTCTGTAATAAGATTAAAATGCTGTGATGAGGTTTAAAAAGATCATATGGTCATGAGAAACAATTCACAAGATATGTTTACAAAGGGTTTAAAAACGCTAAAAAGTCTCTTTAATTAATTCATAGTTTATTTCATTGTTCATTGTTAAAAGTTAGGATGTAACAGTATTATCAGTGATCGACAATGTGGTCTTGATCCGTTAGTCTGATATCGATTACTCTGGTCTCCACCCACATACTAGGGGAATTGCGGTATTTTTCCTCATTACAGTAAACGTTACTGAGGAAACACACACTTATCACTGTCGTGATTATTTCTCCCCTTATTCAGGGGCGTAACATTTTGGAGGCACCGCTGGGATTGCTCTTCAGATGTTTGGCGTCCACAGACTGGCGGCCGAAGCCTGAAGCAGCTAAATCCCCACAAAAACAAAAAAACAACCCAGGCAGGTTACAGCGAGGAAGGTGTTGCTGTTCGAGGAGAGCTGGAAGCTGGTGGTTAAGTACGTTACTTGAGGCCATTCAGAGATCATCAGGGACATTAAAGACCATCCAGTTCAGAGTCAGCCTGTGTACAGTAATATTTCTCCTGTCCTGTCGACATGATGACGGCCTTGGAAGAGCTACAGGAAGAGGTAGTAGCTGAGCTACATAAGTTGACTAGAGACAATTTGCTTGAAATCTGTGATTTGCTTGACATAACAGGAGAGCAAGGAGCAGATGTAAAAGGAAAGTCCCGCATATCACTAGTGACCCATGTGATGAAATATTTGGAAAGAGAAGAAGTGGCAGAGTTAGAAGATAGCGGCATGTCTGAATGGTTGCTACTGAAAGACAAAGTTACAGAGTTGACCACTGACACAGATAACAGAGCAGCGCAAACTGAGGAAAATGTGGAAAACACAGAAACACAGGGAGAAATGGGGGAACAAGGATCTGAAAAACAACATAAAAATGTGGTAATTCAGCAGCCCCCCCCCCTTTTAATGCTACTGCTAATGAGTCTCAGCCATGGCTCCTACCTACCATAAGCCCAAAAGTCAGCATGCAGCCCTCAGTTAGTGCTCAACCACAGCAGCAAAGTCCATGCTGGCGCAAAGACTTCAAAATTTCAGGTCAAATAGGCGAACCAGGCCAGAAAGATAAATTGACATTTTCCAGCCTTTCTCGTCAGATTGAGAATGGATTGAACAGAGGCTATCCCGACATAGAAATAGTAGATGCTGTAATTAGACCTATTACTCCAGGCTCCCGGTTACGCAGCTACTTGGAAGGGAAACCTCACCTGACTCACCCCACGCTCAGAAGCATCCTGCGCTCTCACTTCCAAGAAAAGAGTGCCACAGAGCTTACAAGCAGCTAGCTTCTGAAGCACAGAACAGCAAAGAACCCCCCCAGAGTTTCCTCATGCGAGTTTTAGATTTGAGGCAGAAAGTACTGTTCGCGTCCCAAGAGTCAGAATCAGGGCTTCAGTATGATCCTGCTTAAGTCCAGCGCATGTGTTTACACACATTACTCACTGGTCTCCAGAATGACAGTATCAGGATAGACATGCAGCCTCTCCTCCTAGATACTGAGACTTCAGATGAGCTTTTATTAGAGAGGATAAATGTTGCCTGCGCTAATGAGGCTGAGAGAAAAAACAAAAAGAAGTTCAATACCCCACAATCAGCCACAAGTGTGAGTGTAGTGCAGTCAGAAGAGGATCCACCTGCAAAGTGTCCTGTGAAGGAAGCCAAAACGAAGGCTTCCCCTGAACTGTTAACAGAGATACAAGAACTGAAGATAGGTGTAGCTTCTTTAAAAGGTCTCAGGGCAGAGATAGCCCAGATAAAAGAGACTCTACAGCAGGCTAGGTTTCAGCCACAGCCCTACACTCCACCTGCAGGTAGGCCAGATAGAGACCCCCAGCTACCTGTTTCACCACAGCAGTATTACAGCAGCTACAGTCAGCCCCAAATACCCGCTCCAATGCAGCCTCAGTATGGACCTGATCAGTACCCCAACCGCTCTATCCATGCTCCACGGAGATGTTTTGTCTGCCAGCAGACAGGAGCAAATGAACGCTGCATGCACTGTTACCGATGTGGAAGTGGAGAACATTTTCAAGCTGGATGTAAAATCAGAGGAATCAGACCAAGAGAAAAATGCTGACACTTTACCCCCCCTAGCTTGAGTTAGCCGCCCCCACAGAGTTACCTCGCTAGTTGGCAGGCAGTGTCTTGTCGAATGTTACCTTAACGGCCACCAAATGCAAGCCCTATGGGACACGGGTTCTCAGGTGTCCATAATCGATGAAAGATGGAAAGAGGAATACTTACCAACCACAGAGCTGAGAGATGTCTCAGAGATCCTTGACTCACCTGCCGAGCTGACATTGACTGCTGCAAATGGAACTGAAATGCCATACTTGGGATGGATTGAAACCACTTTCCGACTAGTCTCTGGAAATGACCAAACAATAGAACTGATCATTCCTGTGCTTGTAATGAAAGGCTGGCACCTGTCTCGTCCCATCATAGGCTTCAATGTTATTGAGCACATCCTGACAAACACTGAAAAGACTAAACAGTACATCACAGTGAGGAAAGCTTTCCCAAGTCTTAAAAGAAACAAGGTGAGAGCTTTTATACAGGATGTTAGCGCAGAACAAGAAGATGAGTATGCAGTCAAAACAAAGAAAGAGGAGGTTGCAGTGTCGAAACACAGTAGCATCCAGGTTAACTGTCGTGTAGCGGCACAGCCCTTTAAAGAGGACAAGACCATGCTCTTTCAGTCAGACCTGAACCCCCAGTGGCCAGATGGTCTTGAATTTTATGACACACTAGTCAGAGTCAGGAAAGGTGTATTTCCAGTTATCACGATTGATGTTTCTAACCAGACTGACCATGACATTGTCTTACCAGGGCGCACCTTAATTAGCACAGTACAAACTATTATGTCAGTTCTGCCTGCCCAGGTCTTTGAGAAAGTTGCAACATCAGCCACAGTGAGTCACACCAGCACGAAACCTGCAAGCAACGCCAGTGAACAGTGGGATCCCCCTATAGATTTAAGTCATCTTAGTGAGGATCAGAGACAAGTAGCGAAACAGATGCTTCGAGAAGAGTGTCAATCTTTCTCCAGGTCAGACATGATATTGGCTGTATTGAAAAGTTGCAGATGACCATTTCTCTCAAAGACACTGAACCAGTCAAACGCACATACATTTCAGTACCTAGCCCCCTTTACCAGGAAATGAAAGGTTACCTCCACGACCTGATAGCACAGGGATGGGTTAAAAAATCAAACTCCTCGTATTCCTCACCTGTTGTGTGCGTTCGAAAAAAAGACGGCACCCTCCGGCTGTGCATAGATTACAGAGACTTGAACAGAAAAACTCATCCTGACCGTCAGCCTATCCCTTGGGTCCAAGACATCATGGATAGTCTAGGTGGTAAGTCCTGGTTTTCTCTTTTAGATCAGGGAAAAGCTTACCACCAGGGATTCATGTCAGAGGAAAGCAGACCACTGACAGCGTTTGTGACCCCGTGGGGGCTTTATGAGTGGATTCGCATCCCCTTCGGCCTCATGAACGCCCCTGCGGCCTTCCAACGTTGTATGGAGGAATGTTTGGAAGGGCTTCGGGATGACATCTGTATCCCTTATCTGGATGACACACTGGTTTTCAGTAAAACTTTTGACAACCATGTAAATGATGTACGTAAAGTGCTGCAACGCCTTAGAGAGTACGGCATCAAACTCAAGCCGAGTAAGTGTGATGTATTCAAACCTGAGGTCCGCTATCTGGGCAGAATAGTTTCTGAAGAGGGCAGTAGGGTAGATCCTGCTGACTTTGAAGCTGTAAGAGCACTAAAAGACATCAGACCTCAGACTGTGGGCCAACTCAGAAAAATGCTTGGTCTACTCACCTACTACAGACAGTACATCAAAGACTTTTCACGGAAAGCCAGCTGTCTGTAGGAGCTCCTAAAAACAGACTCAGGGGGTTGAGCATAGCTCAGAGGGTAGAGCGCCCGCCCCATGGGTTAGGGTTATAGCCCTCATTGCAGGCGACCCCGGTTCGAATCCCGAGCCGAGCGGTCTTATCCTGCGTGTCATTCCCCCTCTCTCTGCCTCCTGCTTCCTGTCTATCTCCACTGTCCTGTCCATTAAAGGCAAAAAAGCCCAAAAAAATATACTTTAAAAAAAACAAAAAAAAAAAACAGACTCAGGTAAAGCCCCTGACAACAACAGAAAACCAAAGACAGGGTTAAAGAAAATGAGCCATGTTGTGCCCTCAAACACACCGATTATGTGGACAGACCAGCACCAACAGGTACTTGAACAGCTGATTGAATGCCTGCTACATCCACCAGTATTAGGCTTCCCTGATTTCAGTCAGCCATTCGTTGTACATACTGATGCATCACATCAAGGATTGGGAGCGGTACTGTATCAAAACCAAGATGGCAAACTCAGAGTCATTGCTTATGGCTCTCGCACATTAACAGCAGCTGAAAAGAACTATCACCTCCATGCAGGCAAGCTAGAATTCCTGGCTTTAAAATGGGCGATCACTGACAAGTTCTGCGACTATTTGTATTATGCTCCAACCTTCACTGTGTATAGTGACAACAACCCGCTCACATACATCCTGTCAACGGCAAAACTGAATGCAACCACTTCCAGGTGGGTTGCAGAGTTGGCTGATTTTCACTTTACAATTAAGTACAGGCCCGGAAAAGAGAACAGTGACGCAGATGCTTTGTCGAGAATGCCATTGGATGTAGAGTCACTACTGAGAGAGTGTTCTGAGGAACTGTCATCAAACACCATTAGTGCTGCCATTCAAGCTGTTGAGGTACAGAAAGAATCCCCTGCAACATGGTCATTCACAGCTGTAGCTATGTCTGTCTCAGCCGAAGGTGAATCAGCCACCGCATCAATCAGCCCCATACCAAAGGAACAGTTAAGAGAAGCACAGAGATCCGACCCAGTTATCTGTCCTGTGTTAGAGTGTAAATTGTCTGGTTGTAAGCCACCGGTTAAGGAGCTGAGAGCATGCAGTCCAAAAACAAAATGTCTGTTTAGAGAATGGGACAAATTGACAATAGATGATGATGGCATTCTGTACAGAAATACCACTGCTCGCAAGCAACTAGTCTTGCCAGAAAGATACAGAGGGAAGGTTTTGGAAGAGCTGCACAATAACATGGGACACCAAGGCGCTGATCGCACAGTATCCCTAGTACATGACCGCTTCTTCTGGCCATATATGCAATCAGACATAGATCACTGTGTGACCAAAGCTTGCACTTGTCTCAAACAGAAAAAGCCCTGCCATGACACAAGAGCTCCCTTGACAAATATCGTGACAACACAGCCATTCGAACTGATAAGCATTGATTTTCTCCATCTCGACCGATGCAAAGGCGGATACGAGTACATTCTTGTCATTGTTGATAATTTCACACGTTTTGCCCAAGCATATGCCACCACATCCAAGTCAGGCAAGACTGCTGCAAACCTCATCTTCAATGACTTTTGGTTTTGGTTTGGTTTCCCCTCTCGCATCCATCATGACCAGGGAGGAGAATTTGAGAATCAGTTGTTCAGTCAGTTAAAGAAACTCAGTGGAGTGGCTGGGTCCAGAACAACACCCTATCACCCGATGGGGAATGGTCAAGTGGAACGGATGAACAGGACATTGTTGCAAATGCTTAACACATTGACCGAGACACAGAAATCAAACTGGAAAGAGTCCCTGAACAAACTGATGTATGCCTATAACTGTACACGCTGCGAAGTGACAGGCTATTCGCCATTCTATCTTCTGTATGGGAGATCACCCAGACTTCCAGTTGATATGTTCTTCAGGCTACATACAGAGTCAGGTTCCAGTAATTAGCAAGACTATGTGGAGCGATGGAAACAAGGCATGGAGGAAGCCTACGCCATCGCCAACCAAAGTGCTCAAAAAGCTGCTGAAAGGAGTAAAAACACTATGACATGAAAGTGAGGAGTTCAGTGTTACAACCCGGTGAGCGCATCTTGATTAAAAACCTGACACCCAGAGGAGGACCAGGTAAACTCAGGAACTATTGGGAGGACACAATTCACACTGTAGTGAGACAAATGGGCTCTGACCTGCCAATTTATGAAGTGAGACCAGAACAGGGTAAGGGACGCTCGAGAGTTTTACACAGAAATTTGCTAATGCCCTGTGATCACTTACCTTTTGAGATACAACCAGACTTGGCTAGAAATGAAAAAAGGAAACAGAAAGAGAGACCCCAGCTTGTGACTCAAATTCAGGAATCCGACGAGGACAGTGGGGATGAATATGAACTGCATTATGAGCCACTGCAAGCCCCCACAGTGCCAGCAGAGAGACATGAGACATTTGATCACCCGGAGATGCAGCTTGAACACAGGCACCTACCAGCGGACAGAGCTGAAACACCAGCTCCTATTGCAGTACCAGCACAGTCTCCAGGAGGAGATCAGCTGCTGGAGTCCAATGCACTTGCTGAAACTTTACCAGGTGAAGGAAAGTTGCCTGATGAACACCCACCCCCAGCCTCTCCCCCATCAAGTGCTGCTGCTGAATCTGAGGAGTTGTCCTACCAGCTGCCAAAAAGGGAGAGACACCCGCCAACACGTATGACCTATGATCAGCTTGGCATTCCTTCCTGCTATAATGTCCAGCCAACACCCCAAATGCTACCCATGTACCCCACACCAGGCCCCCTTCATGTATGGACTCCAGCAAACATGAGCCTACTGCTCATACAGACTGTTTTCATGGAAAATTCATAGACTTTTTTTATGTAGAACATTGCCATGAAAAACTAATAGACTGTTGAAAGAGTACTCATGGACTGTATGCAGTCACCAAACATGGACTCTAGCCTTGTGCTTATGGACTGTTGACAGTCATCGAACTGTGACCTTTGGCCTTTGTTCGAGTACAACTCAGAAGAAGATCTATGTGTCAAGTTAATGTGAGACTAGAAGAGGAAATTGTTTAATTTGTTTAATGTCGGGACAACATTTATTTTGTAGGGGAGTGTGTGACAAGTTAAAATGATGATACACTAATAATCTGATAAGTTTAAAAAGATTGCAATTTCATGGTCTGTAATAAGATTAAAATGCTGTGATGAGGTTTAAAAAGATCATATGGTCATGAGAAACAATTCACAAGATATGTTTACAAAGGGTTTAAAAACGCTAAAAAGTCTCTTTAATTAATTCATAGTTTATTTCATTGTTCATTGTTAAAAGTTAGGATGTAACAGTATTATCAGTGATCGACAATGTGGTCTTGATCCGTTAGTCTGAGATCGATTACTCTGGTCTCCACCCACATACTAGGGAAATCGCGGTATTTTTCCTCATTACAGTAAACGTTACTGAGGAAACACACACTTATCACTGTCGTGATTATTTCTCCCCTTATTCAGGAGCGTAACACTACTACCTGATGTTTTGTCCTGTTGGAGCTGCTGGATGCAAACACTGACTGAATCTATGTTCCTCTTGTGGAGCTTGGCATAGAGGAGGTCCAGAGTTAGGGTTAGTGTTAGCTGCAGAAATAGCAGCAATGCTAAGTCTGTTAAAAACAACTAAGCTTCATGCTATTGTCCTGATTGCTGCAGCTACTTCAGTGTTTCAGGTCTCGTTCTCCTGTTGTTGTTTGAAACAGCAAACAGATAAAGCAATAAAAGGAATAACTCACACTGTTAGGGTTAGCTAACATCCAGCTAGCCAGCTCCGTTTATCATAACAGCAGCAGGAGAAGCTCCGAGTCTCAGCTCCGGTCCTCTTATTGTCTTCTAGTTCAAGTCTTGTGAAATTATGTTTTTGTAGTGAAATGACCAAATAATCTTTAATTTCCGCGGCTCAACGTTAACGTCATCTCCTGAAACTACAGCTGACGGGAGGAGTGAATGACAACCACATTTGTCCAATCACAGTAGACTAAAAGACTTCAAACAACAACAACAATTCGCTGCCAGTAAAAGTGGGCGTGTCCGGGAAAACTGGAGGAGGCCAATGAGAGAGCAGCCTCAGGTCATGTGCCAGCGGCCCGCACACAGGAAGTACATATAGAAATGAATAAAATACTATTTGGAATCAATTTATAATGAATGCTGAATTTCATAATTATTTAGCATGACCTAATTA
The DNA here is from genome assembly GCF_027409825.1 of Scomber japonicus. Taxonomy (NCBI): domain Eukaryota; kingdom Metazoa; phylum Chordata; class Actinopteri; order Scombriformes; family Scombridae; genus Scomber; species Scomber japonicus. Next base: position 2,714,339 of record NC_070595.1, on the reverse strand, counting down.
ATTTATATTTACTATGTTACTAGTTACTACTAGTAGATATATAGTATCTACTAGTATTGCCGTATTAACCAGCCGCCACTGGCGTTAACGCATTAATCACGGTTAGATTAATGTAATCCATAACGCCTTTATTGTTTTAAAATGGCATTTTAATTTCGCGAGCCTTTTTGTCCCTTCTGCTCACCCGTAGACGGCTCCTCTAGCTGTAGAGTACAGACCAGTCAGCTTCGTAGGCAGAATGCGGATCAGAGCTGAACCAGGATCTGTGGTCACATGGTGCAACAGATGATGATGATGATGATGATGATGTCACCACACTGCTCTGTGTTAGCACTTCCTATCATTGTGACGTCACTGTGTAGACGCCAGTACAGGTGAATCATTAGGATCTACTTGTATTTACTGTTGAAGCAGCAGGAGAGAGTGAGCTCTACGTTAGTCATGTTTCATCACCACACTGCTGGAGCTTTGGGTTTAACCACACGTCACCCATTGGTTTGTGGACTGCTGCTCGGAAGCCAATAGTTTAGGATCTGGGCAGCGGCATCTTGCCATTTGGGAAAAATAAAAACCCGGATTCTACTTATATGGGCATGAGGCGGGGCCATGGGCGGAGCCATGGGAGGAGCGGGGAGGTTGCTATGGTTGTGAGGGCTGGATCTCGAGGATATTGGTCAATCAACCTGTCAATCAGGATGTAGCCACGCCCTAATGCATACCCTGCTTTATCGTCAAATATAAAATCAGGGAGGCCAAAATTTCACAAATGAACATCATACTGCATTGAAGAAGGCTTTAAACTAGCGATTGAGACCATAAACACATTTTGAAAACATTTACTGAGGTTAGAAATCATATGAGAAGTTGGTGAATTCTCCATTGACTTGTATAGAGACGGTCGCCCGTCCAAATAACACCTGTTTAAAGTTTTGTTCCTGCGAATTCGGAGCCGCTCAAGTTAGCCATAGCGATTAACGCACTTGGTAAATGGTAAATAGACTGTACTTATATAGCGCTTTTCTAGTCTGTGCGACCACTCAAAGCGCTTTACATGACATGTCATGTCATGTCATGTCATTCACCCTTTCACACACATTCATACACTGATGGCAGGGGCTACCACGCAGGGTGCCAACCTGCTCATCAGAGGAGTCTAACCATTCACACACATTCATACACCGTTGGCACAGCAACGGGAGCAATTAGGGGTTAAGTGTCTTGACATCGACATGTGGACTGGAGGAGCCGGGAATTGAACCACCAATCTTCCAATTGAAGGACGACCGCTCTACCTCCTGAGCCACAGCCGCCACCTTCCTGTCATTTTCACAAAATAAAACACCCGTTGCTTTTTATTATTAAGAAAACAATAACAATAGAATTGGTGCTTTTATTTTGAAAACAAGAAGCAAACATAAAGTTGATTGAAAAAACAAAAACCCTTTGTGCTGTTTCCTGTCTGTGGAGTAATATGATGAAGGTTTATAGGTGCATGTTAGCTCTTTGCTATGTTGATCATCATTGAATGTCTTTGTGGATCAGCTGACTCACCTGCGTGACGGCAGCGTGTGATTGGCAGAGCAGATCAGCTGACTCACCGCCGTGACGGCAGCGTGTGATTAGCCGAGCGGATCAGCTGACTCACCTGCGTGACGGCAGCGTGTGATTGGCCGAGCGGATCAGCTGACTCACCTGCGTGACCGCAGCATGTGACTGGCCGAGCGGATCAGCTGACTCACCTGCGTGACGGCAGCGTGTGATTGGTCGAGCGGATCAGCTGACTCACCTGTGTGACGGCGTGTAGCAGGCGTGCAAAGGTCAACGCTGAGGACAACAATAGAAACAGCAGTTGTCCTGATCAGCCTCCTGGCAGCTCTCTGAGTCCTGAGACTGGCTCTGACAGGATGAGGAAACGCTTCCTAGGTAGGTTAGGGTTAGGGCTAACCCTAACACTAAACCAGTTCAGCTTGGAGGTGCACAGATTCGTTTTGTACCTTTTTTTTTTGCCATTTGACACAATCCAGAAAAATAAAAGTGTGCATGAACTATAGGCATTATAAATCAATCAATAATACATTAAACAGGTATGTTTGTTAAGCTCTTCATGTGAATCATCATACAAGCAGCTGAATATTTAGGATGATGGATCAATAACAGACCAATAACTGGTCCATAACTGGTTAATAACTGATCAATAACTAACCAGTAACAGACCAGTAACTGATCAATAACTAATCAATAACTAACCAGTAACAGACCAGTAACTGATCAATAACTGATCAATAACTGGTCGATAACTGATCAATAACAGACCAGTAACTAATCAATAACTAACCAGTAACAGACCCGTAACTGATCAATAACTGGTCGATAACTGATCAATAACAGACCAGCAACTAATCAATAACTATCCAGTAACAGACCAGTAACTGGTCAATAACTGATCAATAACAGATCAATCTAACAAGTAACGGATCGATAACGGATCGATAACTCACAGAAGCAGGAGTTGATGAAGCCGTACCACGCGCAGCCCGTAGAGCCAGTGCGTGCTGAGGCTGGAGCAGAAGCTGAGCGTGGTGCCGCACGCGCACACCAGCAGATCACTGATGCTGATGTTTAACAGCAGCATGTTGATGAGAGTGCGAAGAGAGCAGAACCTGCAGAACAGAACCAGAAATTGCTCACTGAATCACTTATTCTCTTTGGACATACAAAAAAACACCCAGATATTTCAGAATTCATCACATTGAACTACTTCTGTATAGAAATCAACCTTTCTATCAGTTCTGCTAAGAGAATGGTACAACTAACCTTTTATGGCTTAATTCGTCTATTCTCAGCACATTGATGCAAATTCCTCACTGAATTACTTATTCTCTTTGGACATACACTGAAACACCCAGATATTTCAGAATTCATCATATTGAACTACTTGTGTTTTGAAATCAACCTTTCTATCAGTTCTGCTAAGAGAATGGTACAACTAACTTTTTATGGCTTAATTCGTCTATTCCCAGCAAGTTTAATGCAGTGTTACAGCTGCAAGTGGACAGTAGAAATGGAAGAACATCGATAAGATATAATAAACAACAATAGATAAGTACGAATAGTAGAGCATATAATAATAAACAATTACACAACATTGAAGAGGCCAATTCTTCAATAAATAGTATTAGCAATTCTACATAGTAGGTCACATATGGGACAATGAAGCCACAGTACTGTAGTGATGGTTGATTTAGAAGAGCTTTGACTCAATTAATATGAAAAAATGACTAACAATTAGAAGTGAAAAGCATCCGTCTACTGAAACCCTTACATCTATATATTATTATGTTCTCAGGTCAAAGGTCATTATATGAGTGATGGCACCCAGGTTAATTTTGTAAGACTAAATGATTATTAATACTCAAATCTTTACTTTGAAAGGCATCTGGCAGACCGTCACAACAACACACACACACACACAAACATAGATGTGTGTCTGTGTGTGGCAGACCTTCACACACACACACACACACATGACCACAAAAGACAGAACCCTTACATCTATCTATCTATCTATCTATCTATCTTAATTTCATCAGACTAAAATATTATTAATTCTAAAATCTTTACTTTGAAAGGCACCTGGCAGACCTTCACACACACACACACAGACACACACAAACATAAATGTGTCTATCTATCTATCTATTTATCTATCTATCTATCTATCTATCTATCTATCTATCTATCTATCCATCTATCCATCTATCTATCACAGTACTGTAGTGATGGTTGATTTAGCAGATCTCTGATTCAATTAATATGAATAAATGACTAGAAATTAGAAATGAAAAGCATCAGTCTACTGAAACTAACCTTTTATGGCTTAATTTGTCTATTCTCAGCAAATTGATGCAAATTGCTCACTGAATCACTTAATCTCTTTGGACATACACTAAAACATCCAGACATTTCAGAATTCATCACATTGAACTAATTGTGTTTAGAAAGCAGTTCTGCTAAGAAAATGGATTACAACTAACTTTTTATGGCTTAATTCGTCTATTCTCAGCAAGTTCATGCAACTAATCACTGAATCACTTATAGTCTCTTTGGACATACACTAAAACAATCAGATATTTCAGAATTCATCCACTTGAACTAATTGTGTTTAGGAATCAACCTTTCAAAAGGTTCTGCTAAAATAATGGATTACAACTAACTTTTTATGGCTTTATTCGTCTATTCTCAGCAAGTTCATGCAACTAATCACTGAATCACTTATTCTCGTTGGACATACACTAAAAAACGCAGACAGTTGAGAATTCATCACATTGAACTAATTGTGTTTAGAAATCAACCTTTATATGGGTTCTGCTAAGAAAATGGATTACAAAAAATTTTATGGTTTTATTCGTCTATTCTCAGCAAGTTCACGCAACTAATCACTGAATCACTTATTCTCTTTGGACATACACTAAAACACGCAGACAGTTGAGAATTCATCCATTTGAACTAATTGTGTTTAGAAATCAACCTATCTATCAGTTCTGCTAAGAAAATGGATTACAACTAACTTTTTATGGCTTAATTCGTCTATTCTCAGCAAGTTCATGCAACTAATCACTGAATCACTTATATCCTCTTTGGACATACACTAAAGCACTCAGATATTTCAGAATTCATCACATTGAACTAATTGTGTTTAGAAATCAACCTTTCTATGGGTTCTGCTAAAAGAATGGATTACAAAACTTTTTATGGTTTAATTCATCTATTCTCAGCAAGTTCATGCAACTAATCACTGAATCACTTATATTCTATTTGGACATAAACTAAAACACTCAGATATTTCAAAATTCATCACATTGAACTAATTGTGTTTAGAAATCAACCTTTCTATAGGTTCTTGTCAGGTTCAGGCAACCTAAAACACTTAAAATATAAGACAAAGGAAGACAAGACAACAGGATTAGAGTTTCTACTTGCAAGGAGAACGGACAGGGATCTGCTCAGTTTCAATCCCCAACCCGTTCTGAGCAAACCTTGCCGAACCCTTTCTTTTTATTGGTTTCAGGATTTCCCTAATTTACATACGTGACATACGTCATTTCTGCTGTAAAGGGTGGGGGTCACAAATCGGTCACATATCGGTCACAGGTGGACACACACACTTCAAAGACGTCCTGAGTAGGGTCACAGGTTGGTCACAGGTCAGTCACAGGTCCTGAAAAGCAACTTTAAAACAGCATGCTTGTAGACTATAAAGGTTGATGATCATAGAAAGGGGAAATATGAGATAACTTCTATACAATAATTCCAACAGTTCTGCTAAGAGAATGGATTACAACTAACTTTTTATGGTTTAATTCGTCTATTCTCAGCAAGTTCATGCAACTAATCACTGAATCACTTATTCTCGTTGGACATACACTAAAACACGCAGACAGTTCAGAATTCATCACATTGATGTAATTGTGTTTAGAAATCAACCTTTCTATGGGTTCTGCTAAGAGAATGGATTACAACGATCTTTTTATGGTTTAATTCGTCTATTCTCAGCAAGTTCATGCAACTAATCACTGAATCACTTATTCTCTTTCTCTTCTTGCTGTAACCATCTGGTCAAAAAAGATCAATTGTTAATCTGTACAATCTACACTTGGCAGTTGGAATGAAAACAAAACTCCACTGACATTAATGTATTACAGTTCTGTTACTGCCCCTTCAGTTTAAGAACAAACACATTAGACAATAGATCAAAAGCAAATCAAATTCAGAAACAATGAGAAAAATGACACCATGTAAGGTATATGATCAGTAGTGACAAAGTAGCAGCATGCCAAGTGTAATTCAGTATGGTTTGTCTGCTTTTGTGGCCTGCTGTACTCAAAGCCACTGATGAGGACGTGATGAAGAGTCTGAAGAGTAGCTCCTGGTGTTATTCCTTCCATCACGCAGCATCTGCCAGTCTGCCATGGTGGAGTAACAGCATTATTGGGCATTATGACCTGAGGAATGCAAGACAAAAAATGTAACCTGTGTATAAAATATTTCAGAGCTTTAATCTAAACAAACCCAACATGACCAATAATTCACACATTAAACATTTCAGAACTGCTAAGCTGTCAATTACAATAAACTTCTTTAGTTATAGAAAACACCAGTAGTTGCTAAGACCAAAATGTATATTTTCCAGTCCAATAGCTAAATATCATACATTTAATCAAAAGTTTCGGAAATAGCAAGGAATAAAGCATGGTTAGCAGGAGCACTAGTGTTTCTATTATGTGTACTGTCCTGACAGCATTACTGTGTTTGGCCAACTAACATTACACAAGCAAGCCATACATATTTTCATACCCACTTCTTTCCCTTTGTGCTATAGAATATGTGGGCATACAATGTGATACACACAGCACTAGTCGTAAGCATTACTATTCCTTCCTGTGTTATTTTATAATGCTTATTGATAACGTTAGCCACATGGCTACCAGCTACTTCATGTGCAGAATGATGTATGAGTTAGATGGCTCTTTTCACATTAATTTGCTGAAGGGTGAAAGTTTGTCTGTACTCACCTTAAATCTCAGTTTCAGATTTGTGATATCACAAATTAGTTAGTACTGAGTGGTGGTCCATTATGCAATAAACACAGGTGTGATGTTAAAATGTGAAGTCGTCAGTGTATTGAGCACAAAGTTTTCAGTGAAATGGAGACATGTGTTCAACAGTAATTTCTAGTAATTTTTTCATATTAATTGTAGACACACATTTATGTTTGTGTGTGTCTGTGTGTGTGAAGGTCTACCAGGTGCCTTTCAAAGTAAAGATTGGAGAATTAATAATCATTTAGTCTAATGAAATTAAGATAGATAGATAGATAGATAGATAGATAGACACACACACATTTATATTTGTGTGTCTGTGTGTGTGTGAAGGTCTGCCAGGTGCCTTTCAAATTAAAGATTTGAGAATTAATAATCATTTAGTCTTATAAAATTAAGATAGATAGATAGATAGACACACATTTATGTTTGTGTGTGTCTGTGTGTGTGTGAAGGTCTGCCAGGTGCCTTTCAAAGTAACGATTTGAGAATTAATAATCATTTAGTCTTATAAAATTAAGATAGATAGATAGATAGACACACATTTATGTTTGTGTGTGTCTGTGTGTCTGTGTGTGTGTGTGAAGGTCTGCCAGGTGCCTTTCAAAGTAACGATTTGAGAATTAATAATCATTTAGTCTTATAAAATTAAGATAGATAGATAGATAGATAGATAGATAGACACACATTTATGTTTGTGTGTGTCTGTGTGTGTGTGTGAAGGTCTGCCAGGTGCCTTTCAAAGTAAAGATTTGAGAATTAATAATAATTTTTTCCCATAAAATTACGATAGATAGATAGATAGATAGATAGATAGATAGATATCATTTAGTGTTATAAAATTAACCTGGGTGCCATCACTCACATAATGACCTTTGACCTGAGAACATAATAATATACAGATGTAAGGGTTTCAGTAGACGGATGCTTTTCATTTCTAATTTCTAGTCATTTCTTCATATTAATTGAGTCAAAGACCTTCTAAATCAACCATCACTACAGCAGTGTTAATTTCGTTGACGAAGACTATGACGAAAAATCTTCGTCAACGAATCTTTTTCACGGACGAAAACTAAATAAAAGTCAGATATGATGACGAAGACTGTGACGAAATATAACTGACACTTTAATCAACAAATAAAAACGAGACGAAAATGTTAGGGCGGGACGAATGGAGAAGAGAACCAATCAGAACTACTGTTTGTGGGACAAGTTGGGAAGAAATCCAATCAGAGCGAATCTTTTGAGGGTAGGTTGACCTAGGTTGACCTATGCAGAAGCAGCGGAGCCATTTTAAAAATCCGTGGCAAATGCAGGCACAACAAAACACAAACGCAGCAGCAGTAACACGTGAGGAGAGCAAAGGCGAGCTTGCAGAATTAAGCAGTTTCGAGGACCTTTATTTTTACAACAGTCAGGTATATTTATTGTTTTTTACAACAGTCAGGTCATTTACGTTATATTTATTGTGTTTAGTTGCACAGTCTCAGTTGCAGTTGACTTTGACCTGCCAACCTTGAAATAACCCCCCCCCCCCCCCCCGAACGGGACCATGAACTCCAAGTAACAACACAACTAAGCATCTAGCACGATATCGGAGTTTTATTATTATGATTAGCACCCGGACCAGTGTTGTGGTCTTACTCCATATACCACCTAACATTGCATGGAGAACAAACTATTGTACATGACAATTCTGTCAGAAATGAAACATACTTTGTAAATAATTAAATAAATAAAGGTTGAATGAATAAATGAATGAAAATTATTACATAAAACCTTAAATAAATGTGGAAAAAATGTGCAAAAACAGAGGCATAGCCCATGGTAACACCTGAGAATTTCGTCAGGAATAAATGTAAACTGAAGACATTCTTTGTAAATACATAAATAAATTAAAACATTAAAATAAATGTGCAAAATCAGTTGTCAATGTACAAACGCCAAAAGAACATTCAAATTTACCATGTTTAGATATTTTGGACCTTTTTTAACATGTTGAAGGTTTCCGATTTGGCTTTTTTAAGAAGCGCGTCACTGAAATGCTCTGTGTGACAAACGCTGCCATTTGAGGCAATCATGGCTTTTCTTGTAACAAGAGAGCTAAGCATCTTTGTGCTTAAGCTAGCACGATATTGTGTTTTGTTTTTAGTAACTAAGCTGAAGATCCTCTCACAGTTTGCATTACTGTGGAAAATCACACAGATCCCAAGCATAACTGTGGAGAGGTTATGAAAAAGTTTCTTCCCTCCCCCTTCAATCAGCCCCAATTCTCTCCAAGCTTCATCAGTCCGTTTGGTAAGAACACCATCATCCAAGGCAGTGGACTGAAATAGCCTAAACTCCTCCTCCACTTCATCCATTATAATGCCATTTCCCAACAAGCAAGGGAACCTGTCTATGAAGTATGTCAGTGAGGAGAATTTGGCTTTTTGTCGTCTGCTTATATCAGCTACTGAAGCATGACGTAGCACTTCGTCCCCATAGGGGAATTTATAGAGCATGTAATCAACGGCTGCTGTGAAATATTTCCTTACATCCCTAAAGAAAGCTCCAAGGGGTAAGCTAGCCTGACTCTTGATAAATGCCTGTGTGTCATATCCAATAGATAGCTCCTCATCAGCCAGCTGGTGTTCACTGGATTTGTACGGAGTGGGCTGGCATCCTCTCCCTACTTCTTCCATCATTTCCACAACACATTTAGGTTTACAGAAGGCCAACAACATTTTTTGTAACTGCAGCTCCAATGTCTGCAGCATGGTGGGCACACATGATCAGCTATAGACAAAGGCAAATTGTGCTCAACTATGTAATTTGAATAAAGTGTCTCTGCCTGGATGGTCCTCAGGTCTTGCTGTCCAAAGAACTTTGTGTTGATCTTCGGTACAGAGGCAAGGGCACTCTCAAGTTTTTTGTGCTTGGTGCCTTCGACATGGCGTCTGCAATCTGAGGTAGGTAATATTCCTGCATGTTGTTAAAATATATTACATTATCATATAAAATATATTACTATAATATATAATATATATTATGTTAAAATATATTACATTATCATATATAGACACACACATATATTACATTATCATATATAGACACATCAACAACATTTTTTTAAAAACATCTTGTTTAAAATAGGCCTGGATCAACCACTGTACCAGCACACAATTTATTAATATTTTTTAAGTTAACATGTTTATGTCTTGTTATGCATTGGCAACACTGTTATGCTAATGAAGCAACATTGAATTTAAACCTGCAGGTAAGATTATAATAAATGAGTCAGGTAACTTCGGGTAGGCCTATTACAAAGGGTGACATGAGTAAGATTGCATTAAATCAAGCTTATTGTGTCCGTTATCATCACATTGGCCATGCTGATAGGCCTATAGTAGGCTGTAGGCATCATTAACTGTGCTGGAATTACCTGTCACAGCTGGAGCCTAAATACTGTTCTGTGGTTATTGTTTGTAGAAAAGCAATTAGCCTAGCCTACATGCTTCATTATAACCAAATATAACCTTCAAAATAACCTGGCCTGTCTAAAACATTTCTACCCATCGCACCTAACTGCCCGTCTTATAGATCCCACTGATAAGGATGACGGGCGTGATAGGCTATGGACATTGTGGAAGGGGGGTATTTGTGTTTATGTGTGGCACTGTGTTCGTTACCTGTCGCCCCTTGCCCCTTGCAAGGTCGACGTGGACATAAGTATGTCCACGTCGACCTTGCACACGGTGCAGAAAGTATGATGAGGGAGCCTGGATGGACCGAGGCAAGGCCATCTCTCCCGGTAACTTTCTAGAAACCTTTGTGGTTTCTTGACTCTCTTTTCAGGCGGTTCCGCCATGGCATATCATGCAAGCCTAGTTTTGGTCGGAAATTAATTTTGTAAGAATATGGTGAAACGTTACTATTGCAACACACATATCGAAATAGATTAACCTTATAAGTTTGACAAGTGCTTAACAATAGCGTTGGGTTAATATTGGGCTAACTCAACGTCTTAATTTTACCTTTTTACCTTTTATCGGCGACCGCGGGGACCGGCTGTGTAATCTTAGCACGGCATTCACTCAGCGAATGTCTGTAGACGGGCTCTGATCGGCTCTGATTCACTGTAGCCTACTGATTAAGCCACTGAGGCGCGAAGCTAAGCAAGGCAGGGCGGGGTAAATGGGTGAAAATGAAGCACTCTGATTGGACGACAGCACTCTCGCGCAGATCTCTGTGGCTCTGTAGATCTCTGTGGCTCTGTAGCTCAGCGGCAGTGGCAACTTCAGTGAGAACTTGAAACTGAAACTAACGAAATGCGAGATCACACAATATGCGTATTTTAGAACATAAAATCGTACTAGCAGACTAGGAGGTCAAAATGCGTGCCCGCTACGCGAAATGCGTACATGTTGGCAGGTCTGCAGTTGATTTGGGGAACATTTCATTATTAAAATAAGAAGTTAAATAAGTTGTGTTTAATCACAGCAGCGTATAGAGTTTAATGCGCCATCTATTGTCATGTTTAGGTATTACATATATAACAGATATATAGATACATTATAACAGATAACAGTAAAATCAGGACTGAAGACACAATAAGTAAAATATAGGTGGTGGTATCTCTTTTTAAGCATTTTACCTTATTGATGACTCTGCTTTAACCTCTTAACGCACGCTGTTCCGTCTACGGGACGGGACGGATGTTAGGAGGTAGCCACATGTTCTTCTGAATGTTTTAAACACCAACCCTTAAACATATATATTCATGCCGTACATTGTTGGAAAGCTTAGATTCTCCTGATTCATTCAAGACCACTCACAAATTATATGGTTGCTCACAGCCGTAATAGTATTAGCGATTAGCTCGGCTAGCCCCTCAGCTAAGTGAGAAAAGCTAGAATGCCTACATACCTTCAAAGTCTTCCCTTTATCCACAACGATCATCTTATGACACAGGACTTTCTGTACAGCTCGCCAAATATCCATTCTTGTGAAATATGAAATCCGTTTCCATAAGTCCAAAAGTTCCATTAGTCCAACACGTAACGTAATAACACAAATAACAAACCATATACGGTCCGTTTACGTCATTTCCTGACCTGCACGTCCATCTCAGAGTACACGTGACTAGATGTTTACAACCGTGAGCCATGTGTATGACACTAAGCTATCACATTTGGCTGTCCATACACAAACTCCAAGCATAACCGGCGTGCGCCCTGTGCGTAAAAGAGTTGAACCATATATCATTACGCACTCAGCATTTTGGTACACGGTTGGTTCTTCTTCGACTTGACATATGACTTATAGCAAAATAAACAGATAGATAGATAGATAGATAGATAGATGGATAGTTAGTTAGTTAGTTAATCAGATAGTTAGTCAGTCAGTCAGTCAGATAGATAGATAGATAGATAGATAGATGGATGGATGAATAGATGAATAGATAAATAGATAGATAGACATGGCCAAACAAAAAAATATGGTTATATATAATAATAATAATAATAATAATAATAATAATAATAATAATATGGTGTCAGTTTTCATTAGAGACCAAGATTTTGATTGTAGGCAAAGGGGTTGTGAAGTTATAGGTGTTTGATTGTGGTTATTCAGCTTTGGTAACCAAGTGTCCATTTGGAGTCTCCAAAAAGGACCTAAGGAAAACGCATGGACATACCTGTTGAAAAATAACTCTGAAAAATTCATCTTTTGATCTTTTGACTCCAAATTTGGACTGCATGAAGCCAAGACCTGTGGCTCTGGCCTCATTGTGTCTATATCCCGCTGCGAGGTGCCTGAATGTCTGTACACATGTCATTGTATAGGCAAACCTATGGGTGAGTAAACAACCCCATCATTGTAACCTTTGCCACTCTTTGTCAGTAAGTCACAGAATCACACAGACGCTCTTACAAGAATCCTGAGAGTGTTTCCTTTCCAATGATACCAGACACATCTCTGAGTCTCAAACTATGTGGGATCTGTGCTGCTCACAACTTGGGCATGTCGTTTAGGGGATCTACAGGGGAAAATGCAGCATGTAATTCAGTTGTACAGTTTTTAATTTGATCTTTTTGATATCAGCCTCAGTTTACTGTTAACTTTCCTATAGCCACATAAGAGGTGAATTTACTTACTCCAAATGCAACACCAATATTTCTTACTGCTGTTGCTTCAGATTAAAAGTGTTCAACTGGTGAAATATATGCAGGACTGAAATCGTAAGGATTATAACATAACACATTTTTCCTTGCACATTGTTCCATATGTTGAATGTTTGAACATTCATATGCAGAATGATGCCAATTAGATGGCTGTTCACATTAATTTGCTGAAGGGTGAAAGGGTGAAATTCTATTTTTTTTTCAGATATGTGCAACATCTAGCAAAACAGCCTGACCACACTTCATGCAAATTAAATAAAGTGAGCTCATTTACATCTTGAGTTGTGAAAACTGAATCAACAATTGGAGTGACACAAAATGATGTACCCCTACCAATAGCAGATTAAGTGAATATCCTTCTAACTCTGCAACATTACAGTTAAAGTAGTGATTCTTTTTGGGTTATATACAGTAAGGTCACAGTAAGGTCCAAAAGGCAGTGAGGAGGTATCTGAGCCATCATACAGCTTCAAGAAGTTGTTGTGCTCCAGGGTCATCCTCACTGATTTGGGTAAAGGTGACAGACACCATAGTCATAATGGTTAAGGTGGAATAATCATTTAATCGATTTTGCTCTGAAAAAGGCCAGATTTTAATGTGTTTTCACTGTGGGTTCAAACTTAACTTTATGTAGTGTAGTTCTTTCTCTTTGCCACAAGAGGTTCACCAATAAGGTGAGCGCTTGTAGATGAGTTGTAAGACTTCTGGTACTCTGGCAATGAACACAATTTATATAAATGATCTGTGTCTGCTTTTCCTGTATAAAAATAGTCATGTGTGTTACCTTTTGACAGGCTGTTTTGCTAAGACCTCTTAGAGCTCTTCTGATGTCATTTGGGTAAATGATGCAGTAAACGGTCATCACATGTACATTTCTAACCTTATATGTGAAAGGGTGAATTGTGCATTTTTTTCATGTGACAGTAATTGCGAAGAATAACCATTTAATTTAAATGAAAGAGAAATACTCATGCTATCATAACCTCTGCTGAAATTCTGACCATGTATTTATCTAATGATCTCTCTCTTGTTAATTCTTGACTTTATAGAATTGTAAATTAAAAATTGTGGTTAGTATAAGTGAACAACAACAAAAACAAATTTAAACCAAACTTAAATCAAAACTTGAAACTGCAAACTTAAATCCAAAACCATAAGCATGAAAAACTGTTCCATAATGGAAAACTATGGTGCAATGGAGTCACAAATATCACTGACAGACTGACAGAGATGTGTTCAGGACTTTCACTCTGAAAAGGAACTGCCTATTAGAATTGCAAATACTATTTCTTGAAGAGTTGGCCTGTTAAATATTGTGTAATTGTTTTTTTTATATGCTCTACTATTCGTACTTATCTATTTGAACTTTATTCTTTCTTATTGACGCTCTTCCATTTTTACTGTCCACTTGCTGCTGTAACACTGCAAATGTCCCCATTGTGGGACTAATAAAGAAATAACTTATCTTATTTTGACCCGGGAACATCTATGACATGCTCTTATTGAGTGTGAGTTTGCATTGCTGAATAAAACTGCTGTGATTTCAAATTGATTCTAAAATGAAGTCTGATTTTTTAACTGAAAGAACATGTTACTGTCAACAGAAGTCAAGTGCACAATACAGACAGAAACATAGTCATAATCCTGCTTCATCAGGTGGCAGTCAATGATAGATAGATAGATAGATAGATAGATAGATAGATAGATAGATAGAAAGAATAAGTGATTCAGTGGGCATTTGCATGAACTTGCTGAGAAAAGACAAATTAAGCAATAAAAGGCCATTCTCTTAACAGAAGTGCTAGAAAGGCTGTTTTCTTAACAGAAACAGTTTGCCCTGTATTCTGATTCATATCTACAGGGGAAAATGCGGCATGTAATTCAGTTGTACGGTTTTTAATTTAATGTCTTTGATATCAGGCGCAGTTTACAGTTAACTTTCCTATAGCCACATTAGAGGTGAATTGACTTACTCCAAATGCAATACCAATAGGAAACTACTGCTGCTGCTTCACATTAAAAAGTTCAACCAGTTAAATATATGCTGATTTTTATAGTAAAGCAGTGTTGGACTTCAGCTTTCTTTACTTACTAATCTTACACTATGTGTGAGCTGAGTCCACGTGTTTGTTTAATAAAGCAAATAGGAGAAGATATTCGGTCTCAATATGCCATTTATTTAGCAGTAAATGAACAAAGCATACAGAGCTCTGGGTCAAGATTTTCCTATCCCTGACGAACAACAAAGTGTGTCAGTTCACAAAGTCCGACTGACTATGCTCTCCCTGACCCAGTCTTATATGCAATACAAAATGTTTATGCAATGTATAATGTATTGTCTTCTGATTGGCTGTTTATTTGACTCCATCCTTGCATCCTCACATTCCAGGATCTTCTGACTTCATGTGACTCCATCCGACCCCCTCGAACAGCGTCCGATATAATGAGATATTTCCTGTTTGGAACTTATAGAACGCAAAGCATCCTATATCTTATGCCTTCAGAGTGATAGCCCCCCCTGTTATTGTCATATTTTCTTTGCATTCAGAGACAAGTAGTTCTTTGTCATAGTTAATACATACTTATAATCACATATCTTTGCAAAAGTTCAACTCTTTCATGCTTTTCCCCTCAACACACAACTTATTGTTTTCATAATATCACACACAGCACCACATTATCATATGAAGCAAATAAGATACTTCATTAGCTGATACTTTAACATTTATTAATTCATAGCGTATATTTACAGCAGCAACAGGAAATGCATTGTATTTGTCACCATAGTTACCACCTATGTTCTGCATTTTCTGGGTGTTTTTGTGTATTTCCAGAATAAGTGATTCATTGACTTACTCCAAATGCAAGTTGATTATAAATGTGTCTAAAATAATCATTTTCAACAGGCTTCCTTAAAATGCAGTCAGTTTTGTTGGTTGTTCTGCAAACAGATACCCAGTTGCCTGTTTTAGCTGCCTGATAAGTGTTTGTTGTATTATTAAATTGCACTTGCCAAATTAACCAGGACTGAAATCTTAAGGATTACAATCTCCTTGCACATTGTTCCATATGATAACTGTTTGAACTTCATGTGCAGAATGGTGCAGTATGACTTAGATGGCTGTTTTCACATTAATTTGCTGAAGGATGAAAGTTTGTCTGTACTCACTTTAAATCTCAGTTTCAGATTTGCAGATACAGCAACTTGATTGGCTGAGCTCGACATGATCACGGACAGCAGATAGCTTCGTCAAAAATGTGAGGAATTGGGACAGAGAAGATGTACACGACGGAGGTGCAAGGATGACACGCAAATTCGTGAAGCGTTCCTCATTTTCTGACTTTTTTCTCACTTATTTACAAAAAGTTATGAGGTTACAAATTACAAACTGGGGAAACAGTGAAACTTAGTGGCAGTAGCATTGCTTTACAGAGCATATAGAGTGTCTCATTTAACACAAGCAAATATCTTTAATAAACTAATAAAAACAGCAAAAAAAAAAAAAACTACAATAAAAACTTCCTAAAAACATGTTTCCTGTCTTTATTGTTTCTGTGGATCAAAACACTTTCCGTTTGTGTCTATATGTGTCAGTAGCAGTACAGCAGCTAGTTGGAGACATTTCAAGCATTACACAGTCACTTTTCAAATAAAAAAATCACCTAAACTTACCATTTCCTCCATTGTGTCTGTTCACTGTTGAGCAGTTCGTGTACAGAGCTGCTTTATTTCAACAGTCTCCACAGACTGTCAAATAAAAACTTAACAATACATCTTTTAATGCGTTACTCTACTTCTCACATGTTAAAAGACAGTCATTAAACTGAAATATACAATATTAATAACACACATTAACAGCTCATCTTGCTGCAGACAGTTTAAAAGTTCATGAAAATCAGGAGTGAGCTGAAAACAGTGAAGCTCAGAAGTATAGAAACTAGCTGCAGTTTCTCCAATCAGCCACTGAGTGTCGCTGTCTGGCCACTCTGTATGAGGCATTCACGCTGCTGAAGCGCCGGAGACCAGAGGTTCTTATTTCGTTTATTCATTTATTATTATATAAAGTAGAATATATAGACAAGGACACATACCAAAATAGAAATAACAGTAAAATAACCAACAAAATATGAATCATTCAATGATCAAATCAAAGCCAAAACACATTCAAATAAACAAGTCAAAAAGACACACTGTACCAAATCATTTAAAACAACCCTTGGATATTATTAAGAGTTTTGAAGTAAAACCAGATCCTTAAGCTTTAGTGCTTTTACTTTAGTGCCATAATTCTTATGGCACTTTATTTTTTTTTTACAAGGTGAAGATGTTGGATCTGTGTTTGTTTTCTATGTGTTCCTCCACACTTCTACATAGTAGGTCACATATGGGACAATGAAGCAACAGTACTGTAGTGATGGTTGATTTGGAAGATCTTTGACTCAATTAATATGAAAAGATTACGAGAAATTAGAAATGAAAAGCATCCGTCTACTGAAACAGCACACACAGAACCCTTACATCTATCTATCTATTTATCTATCACCTCCATCATTTTAGAATCAATTAAAATCACAGCATTTTCTTTAAGCAATGGGAATCACACTGAGCTCCATTACTATCAAGGTTGGATGCGTCATCGAGTGTATGTTATAGGAGTGGTTCGTCGAGAGGTGTGTTGAGAAAGATGATGAGAGAAAGAGGGATGATTGATGTGTGCAGAGAGAGGAATCCAGAGGGGAGGGCTTTTTCTAGGAGACAAGTGGTGAGAGGGGTTTTAAAGCAAAGTAGGATAGATTTAGTTTTGGGAGCAAAGGGCATAGTTGATAGGATAGGAAAGATAGAATATAAAGTTACTGCACTAAGTGATCACATGGTGTTAGAGTTTACTTTAAATCAAAAACAAATTGAAAGGAGGGGAGGTGGTGTGTGGTGTTTGAATGGTGAATTGGTGAAAGATGAACAGTATAAAAAGAAAGTGAGAGAATGTATAAACATGAGAATGAATGACAGTATGTATGAGGAGGACGTTGGGGGGTGGTGGGAGAATTTGAAAATAGAAATTAAAGAGTTGACCAATCTAAGCTTTCCAACGATGTACGGCATGAATATATATGTTTAAGGGTTGGTGTTTAAAACATCCAGAAGGACTTGTGGCTACCTCCTAACATCCGTCCCGTCCCGTAGACGGAACAGCGTGCGTTAAGTGGTTAAGAAAAAGGGTGAATGAAGAATGTATTCAGTGCACTCTAACTTTGTCTGGAAGACATCAGAGCCATTCACAGAACTTATTGTTTTGACCACATAGTGGCTGCAGCCAGCACAGTGGGGGTGTATTCACACCTCTGGCAGCGGGGGAGAAGACACACCCAGATAGCATGCGAATGTGGGCCACTTGAGGCAATGATCCGGCACTGTAGGCATTCTTCTGGCCCGGACAAAACAGACGTGAACCTAAACTGGCCCATGTAGTAAATGCTACATTTGGGCCAAATATCACAAAACGAATATGGCCCATCTTTGGCCGAAATATGGCAAGTATGGCAATGACTAATCCGGATATGAGCCTAAAGAGGCCCACATATAAGGAAACATACTTGGCCCACCTTTGTTGAAACATATTTGGGCCAGTCTTGGCCGAACTGGTTTATTTGGTGTGTTTTTGGTTGACATCTGGCATTGTGATGGCTTGGTTATGGCCCACTTTTGGCAAACATGAGCGGACCGCCCAAGTGCCATCATTCCATGCTGTATGTGGGCCGGATGAACATGTCAGGTGTGGGCCAGATATGGGCCAAAAGAATTTTGCTATCTGGGCAAGGACTTCTAATTGCTTTGGTGTGTTTTTTCTTTCCACTATCCCACCCCTTGTGAAACCCAAGCACACAGAGACTCCAAAATACTTTTACAACTTTTATTTTTCACCCAGAATGTGTTTCATTTAAAAGGCAATGCATATAAAACACAAGTAAACAAGATCTGTTTAGTTTAAAGCTCGCTCACCACGACAAGGTACAGATCTACAAGCGAGAACACGAGAGAAACATTTACTACCATGTGCAAACATTTAGTTAAACATGGAGCTGACAGACATACACACATCACAAGGACAGGCACATTTAAATAACATTAATAATAATCAAAAACACTCAACAATTAAAAAACACACACTTGTACTTAAGATACAAATTAACACTTGGCTTGTACAGGTAAAAGTGCAATAATGAACATGATTATCCAAAGACTCAGGTGACCAATCAACAAATAAAAGGCTCAAGCCGTTTCTCTCGTGTTTTTTTGTGTTTTCTTTAGCAAACTTTTGTTAAACATGAAGCAGACAAATACATACAAACATCACAAAGACATGAAGCTGACAAAGACAAACAAACAACACGCATGACAAAAACACAGATTATCTGAACATGAACAACCACTAAAGGGTATGTAAACTGATTGTGTTAGATTGGAACTGATTAAGGTTAAAAAGATTGGCCTTGATATTGAACATAGACCAGAGGCCTGTACTACGAAGCTGGATTTTCTCTTATCGAGATAACTTCAGGGTTAACCCTGGGTTTTCCGTACTACGAAGCTGGTTCACTTCTTACCGGGGCAAATCACCATGGTAACTTATGCTGAACGGCTAACCTGCTCCGGAGCAGGTTATGTTCTGGATAAGAGATCAACGAGTATAAAAGCACCACCTCCTGACCAATCAGTTCTCTTAGAAAATGACCTGCCCATTCTTAAAAGATCCTGTTAACATTGCGCAGATCGTGAGAGGAGCGCTTAGGAGAGAAAGAGTTTTTAGTGATAGATGCAATTTTTTAATTGGCCAAAATATATATTTAAAAAATAATCATTGAGGCACGTGGGGGATATTATTCTGTAGGTTTGACATCCTGAGATCAAAGTATCAGGGAGCATAATAACTATTTATTTATTGTAATTGTAAAAAATTGACGAAAAGATATATTTGTAAAATAAGCCTTGTGGCACATGAGGGATATTAGTCTGTTATACAGTTGGTTTGACATCATTCACTCAAATGGTTGAAGCGCATAATAGGTTTGTATTTTGAATGTTGAATATTAAACTAACTTAATGTCGCTATGAAAGGAAGGGCACTGAGGAAGCGCTCTACCCCAAACGTCTGTGCCGTAATAAAGTGACATTGTGTGATCAGAGTGCTCTCCGTTTATATTGACCAATAAATTAATATTGTATGATCTCATGAATTTACGCATTAACAGAGTCATTAACAGAATTTTCTGCCAGCATTCCTTCCTGGCTTTTGCTGCAGCATCAGTGTTGCTTTTGGCCTGGATGATGTTTGAATTCTTCATATTGTTGAAGAATAATTGTCTGCTCCTCCATGGTAAAGTAGGCTGCTCTGCAGGGTTTTTGCATGTTTGTGATTGGTCAGACGCTGCAAACACCTCCCCTTTATGTGAGCGCGCAGAGATCCAGATTGGAAAACCCTGGGTTGATTTACCGAGTTGATAACCAGCTTCGTAGTACCGCTTATCTTAGACTGCGAATATCTGGATAAGTCAACCCAGGTAACGGAGAGATATCCTGGATAGGTTAATCCAGCTTCGTAGTACAGGCCTCAGGGGCCTGTTTCAGAAAGCAGGTTTAGTGAAAACTCTGAGTTAGTTAACCCTGAGATGAGGGAAATTAGGGTTTTTCGGTTTCACAAAGCCAGTTCAGCTTAACTCTGAGTCAGTTACCCTGGCAACATACTCCGTGAACCTAACCTGCTCGCTGGCAGGTTTTCTTCAACTAACCCTGAGTTTCTCCTCCTTTTTAGTTGAAGCCGACAGACTGAAGGAGGTGTCAGACATGGTGTGTCCTTTTCTTAAAGAGTCAGTTAATATTGAAGCACAAATACGAAGCACAAATCTCCGTCTGGGTGATCAGACCCCGCTGGGATGTTTTATTATTCTCTGATGATGTTCTGTTTGAGTGTTTCCATTTTTCTGTACAATCGATAATTTATCTGAACAATATTCTCAGCCCTCGTATCGTCTGTACGACACCACATGGACATGCACTCAGTTCAGAATAAGTTCTCTGTTCAAGTTCATGTTTCCAAGGCAACCGTCTGTCGGGCTGTCACAAATGCAGTAATTGAAGGTGATTGATAGCCAAGTGGTTACTGCGCATGCTTCATAGTGACAGTGTCGCTGGTTCGATACCAGTGAGGAACTTTCTCTCTCTATACCAGCTACTGTTAAATTAAGGTGAAAGTGCCCAAACATAAAACTAAATTTGACTATTCCACTTAAACGTTTACACTTTTGTTGTGTTGTATGTATAAAGGCATAGGTGTTGCTTTCAAATAGACAATATTAAATACTGGTAAATAGTGTTGGGATGGCTGAAAAATTGACTTTCTTTTTTCTTAGAAGATTTCATAAACTAGCCTACTGAAATATATATCACATGTTGAATGTAGCATTTAAATGAATTAATTAAATTGTTTAATGAGGTAGGGCAGGCTAAACAACACCACAATTGCTTGTAATGAATACCTTACTTGTTTGAGCTATATTTTTATATTTCATATTCAGTTGCTGCTAAGTAGGCCTACTTTTTGTACCTGTTGGGGTCTGCATGAATGTTAAATGTGCCACGCACACACACATACACAGAATATAAATGTTGAATAAGTCGACCACTCGAGACGAAATGTTTCTCTTTTTTTTTCATTAATACTCACTGTTGACGGTCTTTTCTTAAATATACTCATCATCTGCATGTCTTCATTAATATTTCTAACTCATTTGGGGAGAAGTAGGAGGACTGAGCCCTTTGTTTCTCCTGTTGTCATGGTGAATCATGTTATCTGTGCTCCATTGACGAGGGCTTGGTATCTCCTCATGCACAAGCTTCACTCAGAGTTACTTTGACTCAGAGTTGATTGAACTAACTGTTAACACTTGTTCTGAAACCGAAAACTCTGAGTTTGACAGCTCAGAGTTGGTCAACCTAGAGTTAAGGTTTTAACTCAGAGTTAGTTAAACCTGCTTCCTGAAACAGGCCCCAGAACAGATATTACAAAGTGCATTTTAACAGCAATATAAATAATAATAAATAAAAAACAAACAAAAGAACTTAAGTAAAACTGTAAAGAGCATTTTTTGAACTATATAAATGAATAGATTGTGCTTGCTGAAGCACTTTAAAAACACACACAAAGAAAGAGACAAACACACACAAACAAGCCTCATTCATATTCATATATATATATACACACACACACACACACACACACACATATATATATATATATATATATATATATGTATATATACATACATATACACGCACACATAAATATATATATATATATATAATGTGTGTGTGTGTGTGTATATATATATATTTTTATTAGGGATGCAACGATATTCGGTATTTTACCGAACCGTTCGATACGCCCTGTTCGGGTCAATACACAACAGTATCGAACGGTATTTTCGGTACGTTACCCTGGCAAAAAAAATTCAAAACATTATGCGGCCGCGCATGCTGTGTGATCCCCTTGGGAGCAGTGACTGAGAGCAGCACATTGTTCAGGCCAAAGCAGGCTCAGTGCTGATTGGCTCCTTGGGGATTATTCAGGGACGTTCTGATTGGCTCTGAGGCGGCATGACCAGCGCCTGGCACTGATCTTGAGAAGTGCAGCAGCAACAATGGCGAGTGAAAGAGACGCCGACTACGATGCAGACGGAAAAAGAAATGTCAACAAACAGACTACTGTGTGCAAGCATTGCTTTGCAAGCGTCGGATACGCAACAGGTAACACAACCAACATGTTCTCCCACCTACGCCGCCATCACCCGTCTGTTTCAATTGGAAGAGCACGGAGCACGTCGGAGTCACGTTGTGTTGTTTACATATTATTCATACTGGGTCAAGCACTATTTTTCAGTGTGCAGGTTGTATTAAGTCCTCTTGTTCAATTATTTTGGATGCTGCTGCACTTTGCCTTGTTGTTAACGTTTTATATTTTTCATAACGGGTCAAGGAAATACTGTTTTTGAGGTTTTTGAGTCATCTTGCTCAGTTATTTTTGGATGCTGCACTTTACATTGTTGTAATGTTCACATTTTATATTATTCAGAACAAGAGGCCAAGGCAAGAACTGCCTTGGAGTGTGCAAGTTTGTTCAAGTATTTTGAATGGATGCTACAATTTGTTATGTTTACATTTAATTGTATTTTTAGTTGTAGTTTTTAGTACTTAACTTAATATTTAATTTGTGTGGGTTTATGTTTGCTGTTTATTTTGATCTGATCACTGTTTTTAATAAAAGTTTGTGGTTTGATTAATGCTACTTTTAATTATTTTTACATTGCAATATCGCCTTTGCTAGTCTGAGTAGTTTAATATTAAAATATCGAAATCGTATCGTTATCGTCGCCCCAAAACCGTGATACGTATCGAACCGTGGGAAAACTGTACCGTTGCATCCCTAATATATATATATATATATATAACTGAGTTTATCTTACCTTCAACCTCCTGTCAAGGTGCCATGTGACAGGAGGGAACTCTCTGGCGTACTCATGCAGCCGCTCCTTCTGCCACTTCAGCAGCTCGCCCTGCTCTCCCTGCTGGCAGTACTGGAACAGCAACCACACCAGCCAGCCAACATCGTTTTCTAGAAGCCACCTGAAGGTCTGACCGGCGCTCTTCCCGAACACGATGACCAGCTGACCTTTCCACAGCTCACCCCCGCACCTCTTGGCAGCCGCCTGTGCTGTCTTGAGATCCAGCCATTTAGGGTCAACAACGGTGCTGCTGGGGGCCTCTGCCACAGACTTTGCTGCCTCTGTACAGTGCAGCCTGGCCTCTCCTTGCCGGTACAAAACGATGTTGGGTTACTGGTGTAGCTGTTGATGGCTAACCAGCAATGATTTGGTGGTCAAGCTCTTCCTGCACACATCACAGTCAAAGGTCTCCCTGGCGATGGCATGGATCTTCAGATGCCTTGTCAGGTTGGACTTTTCAGTGAAAGTCTTGTTGCACACGCTGCACCGGCTTCTCCATGTTTCATCTGGTACAGTAAAACATGAATAAATGAGTAAAACTAAAAGCAGATCATTTAGATTGACAATATGTAGCCCTTTACTATACAGAAATTTGCTGTTGGTGTATTAGCCTAGGACAGGGGTAGGCAATTAAGTTTGGCCACGGGCCAGATATTTTCCATTTGGGCCACAACCAAAACTGACCACTGGGGGCGCTATTAATTATATGCCGTTTTAATAAAAAAAAAAAAACACTTTCACTAGTTGCGGTTAGCTGTCAAAAATGTCACTATCAAAAAATCTCAAGAGAAAGGTTGACAACGAAAACAGGATCTTTAATCATGAATGGACAGAGAACTATGCCTTCATCCTACCCAGTTTCATTAATGCAAAGCCCACATGCCTGATCTGTAACGAGGGTGTCTCTGTATGCAAAGAGTATAATATTAAACGACACCACGAAACGAAGCATGCTAACTTCAAGGTTGCATTCCCTCAGAAGACAGAGGCACGAAAGCAAAAAATCGAAGCCCTGA